>NW_022280240.1:145238-149279 GCF_004355925.1 Anarrhichthys ocellatus | reverse complement strand
ATATATATATATATATATGTGTGTGTATATATACGTATATATGTATATATATATGTGTGTGTATATATACGTATATATATATATGTGTGTGTGTATATAATGATTAATTCCTTTAACCGACTTCAGATCAAATATTTATTAGTTTTCAGAATTGAAATCTTTCAAATGCCATCTTTGTATAATGGCCCTGTGGTTTTGTAGGGAAAATAGAATTATTTTCTGTATACCAAATGCAAGAGATTGTTCTTTTATTTAAATGCATTTTAATTTATTTTTATGCAGGAAACCAGAAAAATATCATGTATTTCCCCCAAACATATGAAAACGGCTGCATCTGATGGAAAATAGTAAATATAACAGTTTTTGAAGCCTGACATAATGAATGCATGATTTCATAATATGATGATCAAACATTATGCTTTTAATGGGCACATGTTTGTCCTTAAAGGTCTGAGTGTCTGAATTTCGGCGACTCAGTTTATTAAAGACTCTTTTATAGCAGCTGAGGTTTAACTTATGTATCTCATATGCATTTAAGAAGATTGAACTGAACAATTAAAAAGCCAAAAATGTCAGCAGTGTGAGAGTCTCTCATCCTTTGTGCTTCCTGGAAGCGGCTGTTAAACTCCCACACAGCCGCTGATAAAAACCACCCAGGACTTCATCCACCAAATCACAAAGCAAATTAACTAGAAAAGAAAAGAAGAAAGCCCCGATCCCCGGTGTTTTCTGCTCGGCAGTAAACGCCTCTCTCCTCCCTCAGACACCCAGAATCACAACGCTCCCATCGCAATACACACCGCACAGTGAAAATAATAAAATAACACAGAAGGCTGCTCCCTCGTGTGTGAAGCGCTTCAAACAAATCATCTTTTCTAACACTGTTTCTTAATTAAAGAAAAAAGCAGGCTACAAAAGCACAGCAGCACGGCTGAGCTGCAGCTTTAGCGTTAAAGACACGATGTACACATGCTGCTGTTTGTGATGCTGGAGAGCTCGATCCCATGCGAATATAAAGCTGGCTAGCTTAGCTTAGCATAAAGACTGGAAACGGGTAAGGTTACATCTGCCATTGGCAACCATTTTGAGAAATGTTTCACTTTTTTAACACGTTAAAAAAGCGACAAAAAACACCTCAAAATGAATAGTTTTTAAAAAGATATTTGTCGCAATAATAGTGATATTTAAATATTTCTGTTACAGTCAGAAGCAGACAGCGCTGCAGGTGCGGGCGGGTTCATCGGAGGGCACGCAGACATCGATGCTTAAAGACAATGGCGACGCAAACAAAGTTCTTTGACTTTGGGGTTAAAAGGTTCAACTAACCCGTCGACGTCACAAACAAATTTACAAATTGATTCAACCGACAAAGAACCGGATGAACCGCAACGAAAGAACACAGAAAGGGAAACTTGAGAAATCTTGGGAGGGAAAAGTACTCCGCCATCTTTGAGCCGGACAGAAAATTAAACTGCAGTTTGTATTTTGATGAAAAGAAAAACGACAAAGAATTGTGTTCAGTTTCTGTAATGATGTTTTTTTTATCCTTTTATGTCACATTTTCAATGTTATGCTGACGATTAACTGCATTATGTCTCAAACATTACAAATGTAAATTGACAACCATATTTTTTGAGTTGGCAACCAAAGGCCGATGCCTGGTGGCCCGGCTTTGGTATCCTGTACCAAAGTGTAGAAATGTCAACTCATAGTTTTTACGCTGGGATTGATATAATCTCAGGTAAAGTATTATGTTCATTAACTGTAAATATAATAACTTAATGTCGATATTTCCCCGACAGTCACCGAGTAGTTGGCTGAACATGGAATCGATGGTAAAAGCTCAGTAACTTTGGTTTGTTTCGTGCTTTGGGAGTGAGGAGTTCATCTCTCTCCTCCAGGAACTCGTGCTGATTAAAAACTCTGCATCACCGTTTTCTCGCTTCGAGCTTCCTGCGATCATCGATTTCAGTGGCTGTGTTTTGTGTTTTTTCTCCGATATCTTGTTCGGTGAGGCCTTCAGCATCTGTGGCCGGCCAGCAAAGACTGAGAGAGAGAGAGAGCTTTCCCTAACCCTCACGGAGCAAACGAGGACCCACACACACTCAAATATGCATGGACCCTGGAGCTGTGCACAGACACAGTATCTGCCTTCCTCACTTTGTTTCACACTAAATCCTTCCTCGTCTTCCTCACAGAGTCAGTTACACAATCAACTAACAAACCTCTGCTGTTTATTTAGAATAAAGATGTTTTAGTGGATTTCTTTCTTCCAGTTCTTCTAAAACAAGATGAGAAAGAACGCTGACAGAGCAGTTAAATCCAGATGTTATTTCAGTATCTTGATCACCGAGTTGTTCTGTTGTGATAATGGGATCAACGTGTCAACGACAACAGAAACACTTTCACACAATAATAAAGTAATTATCTCTGATAAACAAATATTGTTTTTTTCCATTAACAAATTGACCTTTTGATAGTTTGATGTTTATCCCGACATCCTGAAAATAAAACGATAAGCGCGACAGAAACACATTGTCTTGAATTTATCTCGAGGTAACGAGAAGACGTTAATTAGCCCCTAACCTGGCTGATGAGCTAATTATCCCACAGCCGCTACCCGACGTTAGCGCTGTGAGCTAGCATATCGTTAGCTGATTAGTTTGTTGATGCGGTGACGTCAGAAAAACATCCGCTGTGTGGAGCGCTGGTCCTGGATCAGAGCTCGGTTCAATGTCAGCAGCTTTGCTTTGTACGTATTTTGGAGTTTAACCTGAGACGACTTTGACCTATCAGTGTCCTCCAAAGTGATTCTTCATCACATGCTTCATTTTTACTTCGTTTTTCTTCCATGAAATCCACAAATATTCTCCTCTGATGTCAAACATTTGAGTCCTGCTGTTATTATAAACACGTCTGAACTCTGGGATGAACACAATGTCATATTTTAAGAACCGAAAAACAGCTTTGACAGCTTGAAATCTATCAAAAAAAGGTTTTGCAAGACTGAAACGAGCAACATTATTTTGTTTTCCTTCTTCATTTTCAGAGCGTCATTTGGTTTGTTCTGCTGGTGTCTTCAGGAGGTTGAGATCTCTTAAACACTGGTGCTCGTATGTTGGGGAAAGTTTTGAAACGTTGAAAGTTGAGTTTCGAAAGAGCAAATCTATTTTTCTTTTCTTTTTTTTGGTAAATTTGCGGATGTTCATAACCCGAACGCTGAGCCGCAGCGCTGTAAGGTTATAATAACAATAATAATAATACATTTTATCTGTATCGCACTTCAAAACGTCCTCAAAGACACTTTAGCTGGTAGAAACAGAAACAATAGAAACAATTACAATACAAACAACATAGATGAGATAACAATAACAGCACAAAAACATACATAACTAGCTCTACAGGTTAAAAGCATTTGAACATGTTCCCAAGGCAAGATATTTAGTTATTGAAGCTGTCAAAAATGTCATTTTGAAAGTGTCAGCACTATAACATATATTGAATGTTTGAAGCAGTGTTAGTGTATATGATTTAACATGTATAAACGTGTAAATACATGAATGAAAGGTGGAGCATTGGCCCCAGAGGGAGGAGCTACAAGATTAAGAAAGTCAAACATTCAAAAAATAATAACTAAAATGCAAAATCTGTTTTTGATTTCACCCTTAAATCCACTTCAGCAGTCGGAGAGAAAAGACAGATCAGAAGAAGTCTTTGAAGATTTGACTTCCATGTTTACTGCGACTCACGGGAGCTCTGTCCAATCAGAGCTGGGGGGTGGGGGGTGGGGGGGGGGGGGGCACCAGGGGAGCCGGCTGATTACATTAACTCTGCCTCTGAAATCTATCATTAAACAAAGAAGCATTTTTCATCTTCAGTTATTATGATTTAAAATAATAAATCTTAAATCACGTTTTATGCTCAGAGTGCAGAGAAAACCCTGTTTGTCTTTAAAGAGACAAACTTCATTTAAATCAATCCAATGATCCATCTCATCCATCTCTCCATCCGTCTCTCCATCCGTCTCTCCATCCGTCTCTC
>NW_022280240.1:143532-145228 GCF_004355925.1 Anarrhichthys ocellatus | reverse complement strand
ATCCATCTCTCCATCCGTCTCTCCATCCGTCTCTCCATCCGTCTCTCCATCCGTCTCTCTGTCTCTCCATCCGTCTCTCCATCCGTCTCTCCATCTCTCCATCCATCTCTCCATCCGTCTCTCCATCCATCTCTCCATTCATCTCTCCATCCGTCTCTCTATCCGTCTGTCCATTCATCTCTCCATCCATCTCTCCATCCGTCTCTCCATCCGTCTCTCCATTCATCTCTCCATCCGTCTCTCCATCCCTCTCTCCATCCGTCTCTCCATCCATCTATCCATCCCTCTCTCCATTCATCTATCCATCCGTCTCTCCATCTGTCTCTCCATCCATCTGTCCATTCATCTGTCCATCCATCTCTCCTCCTTAATGTCTACTGAAGTGTTTACAGAAGCTGTAAAAGTGATTTTTGTCGACTCGTCTGATGAGGAAACGCTGCCTTCATCTCTTCTTCCTCTCTACTCATCCTCACCTCCATTCATTCTCAGTCTTTCTTTCTTATCACCTTTCCTTCCCACCATTATTTTTGCACTTGCACTTGTCCTCCTTTCTTTCTCCTTCTCCTTTTTTTCCTCCTTGTCTATTGCTCTTCCTCCTACTCTTCTTCCTCTACCTTTTCTTGCTTCTTGTCCTCCTTTCATCCTCCTCTTCATTTAATTACTTTCTGCCTGTCCTCTTTTCCTCTCATTCCACCTTTCTTCTGAATTCACCTCCTCATCCTCTACTCCTTCATGGTTTCCTTCCCCCCTTCCTATCTTTCTTTCTCTCTCTCCATCCTCTTCCTCCATTTTCCTTTTATTTCCGCTGAACCTTTTTCCCTTCTTTCTGCCCTTATTCCCCTCTCCTCTTCCTCACTCCTTCACCCTCTCCTTCCCTCATCTTACCCCTCTCTCCTCCCCATTTCTTTTCCTTTGTTCTTGTCCTTATGTCCTCCTCCTCTCCCCCTCTTTTCCTTCTTTTCATCTCCTCCTCCTGAACCTTATTCCATCCCTCATCCTTCTGCTTTTCTTCCTTCCTTGCTCCTCTCTTTTACCTTTAGTTCTGTCCTCTCCTTTACTTTCCTTCCCTCGCATCCTCCTTCCTTTCTTTATCTTTGCTTTTTTCTATTTCCTGTCTTTGCTCCTCTTGCTCTTCATTTCCTCCCATCTTCCTCTTCCTCCCTTTACCTGTTCTTTGTCATCATTTCCTCTCAAATATTCTTCCCCCTCTTCTTTTCTTTCTGTCCTTATTTTCCTCTCCTTCCCTCATCTTACGCCCCTCTCTTCTTGTCCTTTATCCTTGTCCTCATGTCCTCCCTGTCTCCGCATCTTTTCCTTCCTCCTCGTTTCGTTTACTCTCTTCCTCTCACAACATATGCCTCCTCTCTTTTAACTGGTTCTGTCCTCTCCTTTTCTTTCCTTGCCTGTTATCCTCCTTTCCTTTCTTAATTTTTCTTCTTCCTATTTCCTGTCTTTGCTCTTCCTGCTTTTCTTTTCCTCCCTTCTTCCTTCCTTGCCTCTCATCGGCCTTTTTCTTTCCTTCCAACCCATCCTGCCGTCTCTCTTTTTGTATTTTTCTCAATTTTAATCCTATTTCTTATTGTCCTTTCTTTCATTCTTTCATCCTCCTATTCTCCCCTCTTTCCTACCCTCTTATTTTCCCCTTCCTTCCCTTTTCTTCTTGTCCTCACGTCCTCCTCCTCTCTCCCCCCCCCCC
>NW_022280240.1:135491-143522 GCF_004355925.1 Anarrhichthys ocellatus | reverse complement strand
TGTGTGTGTGTGCAGACAATCTGTGTGTGTATTTGTGTTCTTTTGCGAATGGTAGCCATCTTTTTTTTTTGCCCATTTTGTCTCTCATTTCTCTGCTCTTTCTATTTCCCTGCAGCATCTCACACGCACACATACTCACACACACACACTCACACACACACGCACACATACTCACACACACACACACACATACTCACACACACACACTCACACACACACACACACATACTCACACACACACACACACACACACACACCACTTACCTCCCCATTGAAAGACGAGCTCTAATGGCGTGACATTACTCACTGGCATAATAACTCCTGCTGCTGCTAAAACACGTTGAAAACCAACAACCGCTTTCTTTCCCCTCGCCGCCACCAGCAGCCGCTCAATCAGCCGTTAACAACCGTTATGTGGGGAACCAGACCTCCCCGAGTCACGTGTGTTTGCATGCAGCGTTTTCATAACGATGTCGTTATAAAGACATCACAGGCTTTGAAGGTGGCTGAAGAGTAACTGACACGTTACTGACGACGTAGTGAAGAGCAAATGTTGTCGTCTTTAATAACGCGAGCCCCGATGTGGCTGCTAGCCGTCTAATTAAAAAACAGCAGCTCGTATGATATCTTACAAAAACGTTACTCCCCTTTTATCGTGCGTTTTCCTGCAAAAGTCAATTTTTCTGCTTGTTACATGCATTCAGGCTTTTCAAAATAAACTTCCGTCTTCACAGAAAACTAGTTTAGGAAAAGATCGTCGTTCCGTAACGGCACTTCTGTGGTAAATTTAACTCAAACCATCTTTTCCTGAACCTAAACTAAGTAGTTGTGTTGCCTGAACTTAACTGAGTTGCTTCCTGTTTTTATTTTGAAAAGACTGAATTTGACACGTGTTGCAAAATAAATGTCATTTTTGGTGAGATATCAAAGGAGCGGTTGCATGAGGACACGCGGCTGTGGATCATATCAGATGTGTCGCCTCTCTTCATCCACGTCGACTGCTGACTGGAGGGAACACAGAAACGGATAATGTAGATTTTTGATCAATGAAAATAGCAACTTCGCAAAAATGGAGCCAGTTAGGAACCTTTCAAAAGGGCCGACGTCTTTTATACACTTGGGAAGACGGAAGTTTATATTTAAAAGACTGAATGCGTGTAACGAGCAGAAATTGACATTTGTTGGTGGATTTTAGTAGGAAAACGCAGGACAAACGAGGAAGAACTTTCCATGGATATCATACAAGGAAAGTTTAATCAGAGCTGAACTATTCGGAGCCTTTTGTTGCAAAAATGCATAAAAACTGAGGCCGTTCTGAAACCATTTGTGCAAAAAAACACATAATTTCCAAGTTAGTGTATTAAGTGTGTTAGTTGTACTTTCTCTTTCCTGCTACAAAAACAACACAGAAAATATTCCAAACCAGAAGCTTTTAACCACAAACTCGACTAAATTGTCCTCATTTATGTTCGCTGATCGACTGAGATGAAAAGAATCCTTCATCTGATTTCAGACTCGAGAGCGAAAGCTCCCCCGGTGTGTAGATAAGAAGAGGATGTCAGGAAGAGCTGCAGTTAAATAAAGTATGAAGAGAGAGAGAGAGACAGAGTGACACAGAGAGAGAGACAGAGAGAGAGAGAGAGAGAGAGAGACAGAGAGAGAGAGAGAGAGAGAGAGAGAGAGAGAGAGAGAGAGCGAGCGAGGCGATTCTTGGTAGCGACTGTTCCAGTGTTTCCTCCGGCGGGGGATGAGCTGAGCTGAGCGAGTGGGCGTACGGAGTCCAGCCATGAAGCCTCTCACGCCGGCTGGCAGTGACACTTTGATCCCTAATGGAGTCTCTGAAAACTCACTTCTGGGCCTCGAGTGGGAACAACGCTGTCAGCGCCGGCGTTTCCTCCTCCTGCACTCGTCCCTCCTGTTTGTGAGCTTCATTAGGAGTCAAATGGAAAATCATCTTTCTGCCAATTACTGAGATATATTGGCATGTTAGTCTCCATCACCTCTATGATGCAGATGCTTGATCGGACTGTGGAATCATCTGAGCGCCGGTTACACTGCGATCCTTTATGATAAGGACCAGATCTGTTATTTTATTTTCATGTATTTATTATTAAACATTTGTCTGCATACTTTTGATTTATCTTCAGCATCATTTCAAAGAACCTAAATCACAATTTCGAAAGATGCATAAAATAAAAAAGAGAGCACTGGGAGAGAGTAACGGTGTACAGCTGTATATGGTGAGTACATTACTATAACAACGTTAGATATTTATGAGTCCAGCTGAAGCTCTGTATCATGACAGCGCTGCATGAGGAAAGTTCAGGAGGGATCTCACTCTGGGGACCATGAATATCAACAGCAAGTGACGTAGAGATCTAGTCTGCTTCTGGTGTCGAGATATTTCCATATCAAGACGATATACTCGCCACAAATCCACCGAGCTGTAACGTAATAACGTAATAACGTAATAAGTAGATCCAGACGTCTGAAAATCCAACGCTAACTATGAGAAAGAAGATATTTTTATAGTTAAAATGTCCGACATATCCTCAAACTACGGTTTGTATGATATCCTACCAAAAGTGGCGTTACTGAAGTACGGAAGTTACGTGATACAATTTCTGCTCGTTACACAAATACAGTCTTTTCAAAATAAACTTCCATCGCAGGAAACAACTTCGTTAGGTTTAGGAAAAGAAAGGCCGTTACTGAAGTATCTATCTGTCTACTATCTAAGTTATGTGACCATATGATACGATACACTGAAAATGGTCAAATAAACATTTTCACCGACATCTTGTTTGTTAAACTTCAACAAATTAACATGATTTTTGGGTTCAGAATTAAAAACCTGCAGATCTTCATCACGATGTTTTGGTGAGGAAGGCGAGAGCAAGCGAGGCCTACTGATGAAGTCTGGAGTCTAAAGAAGAAGATAGGACTTTCAAGGTCACCTGCTCATTTTGAGAAACTTCTGAAACTTCAGGGTTTCTTTTCAGATACACCGGGGGGCCTACGTTTGCCTTCCGCCTGTCTGATTTCCATGTTTCCAACCGGTCAATCCGTCAATCTCCGTCAATCACGGCCCGGTGGAGCCGACACACAAGAGCAAAGCTCCGGTCTGTTCTGAAACACCGACGTTACAGCTGGAACTCTGAATCGATGCTTTTCTTATTCAGCAACAGGAACAAAATGAACGAAAACAAATACATTTCCCAACAATAGGAAAAATTATCTTCAAGGATGTTGATGGTCCTCAAGTCTCCGTAGAATAAGGACGACCCTGAACACATCTTGCCGGGCTCATTTGTGAGTCAGAAGGAAAATTAAAGATTCAAAACAAGATTGTCCTGAAGGCTGCTGAGACGCAGAACCGTCTGAGAGAAGTTCCCCTTCAGCAGCGGAGCTGAGAGGTCCGTCTCTCCGCACGGAATAGGAAGAGTATAACTAATCCTGGGTAAACGTTGAGCCTTGTTTCTAATATTGAAGTCATTCAGCCACATATATCTCCTCCGTGCAGAGGTCCTTACTGAGATACCAGCTTCCAGTCCCGATGATAAATATCACGTACAGAGCCAACGAAGTCTCACGGCAGTTCGTGAAATAGTCACAACATGCAAATCTATTGGTTTCACGTACAGGGACAGCATCGTGTTTCCTGTTCCGGCGCTCGGGCCGGCTTGTTTGTTGGGATGATATAACGTAACAACAGAACAGTTAAGTTAAAGCAACAGGACCACTTAGCTTGAGGATAAACGTCACGGTTAGACTTAAAATAACCAGGTAGAGTTAGGTTTAGGCAACACAACCTCAACACTTTGGGCTACGCGGTGTCGAACACCGGTCCCCTGGCTGCTTGTTGGACCCGTCCTCCTCCTCGTGCCACTAGCGTGTAGTTTCCTCCGTTATAAAGAGCAGAGAGAGTTTCAATTATCAATCAGGCGATTAAACAGCAACTTTTGAGAATTAATTGTGCTTTTTTTCATGCAAATTGTCAAAACTTTGTCAAACAAATATTTGGGGGTTTCGGACCTTCACGCCGTCGTACGGGTTCACACTGAACGTGGAAGATGTTTATCTGCAGCATTCGTTCTACTTCCTCCGAGTGCCGTGAGCGACACACTGATAATCTACTATGAACGATATAAAAGATATATTATGTGTAAATAAAGTTATTATATGATTGAACTGACTAAACTGATTCTGATAAATAATACGATATGCTTCCCACGCGTTTGACCCCCCCCCCCCTCTCTCCTGATGTTCTCAGTTTCAATTCCCCGATTAGAAACGGCCCAATGCCTCTGCTGTGTGTGAGTGTGGTTTTTAAATCAAGTACTTATTCCACTTCATTTGTCACTTATGTTTGAACACACACACACACACACACACACACACACACACACACTAAGAAGACAGACAGACAGATCAGCTCTGTAGATAAACAGCAGAACGGCAGAACACAACTGAATGGACACTTTTGCATCCAGAGTTTAATATTTGGACTAACCGAGCTTTTTGAAGATGTCCCCTCATTGTAATTAAATACATGTAAGGAGTATTTTTCACTGCGAAGATAATCGTCAGATTAATCGATGATGAAAATAACCCTTCGTTGCACGAGCCGGTGCTCTGAACAGCTTAAACCGACCGATGCACCTGCAAGTTCTCAAAGGATTGTTTGTGAGCGTTCATTATATATTTAGACAAATTAACAACTGAAAATGTTTCTTTCAGAGGTCCAAACCTCTTAAATCAGCGCTCTCTCCTCGTTAAATCACGATGAACATGACTCACAGTTTAACAGCCGTTAACGTCACGTCTTTGCACACGTCAGATGTGACGACTCAGCAGACGTGAGTCAGACATTTTGTGCCCTGATAAGAGTGTTTGTTTTGTGACGACGTCTCGCTGACGTTAGATAAACGTCTGAGTGACGCCTGCTGAGGTTTGGCTGCAGACGACATTCTTTTGAAGAATGAAGAAGGATAAACAACATCAGAGTGCTGATGACTATCAGGAGCAGACCGGACACACGTGGCGTGAGTTTGAATCCCGCTGAGGACCGGTGACCTTCAGTCTGATGATAACAGGCTGAATAGAAAGGTTGACCATCAGCTCCTGTCAGTGATCATCAAGGTTAACAGCCAGTACGATTCATTTAGTTTCTCTCTTTAAGAAGTACATCTTCTTTCTACGTTTGCTTCCTCAAAAATAAAATAACGAGATTATTTGCATAGTTTGTCCATGAAACCACAAAAAGCATTCACAACCAAAGTTTTAAAGATGTGTCGCACATGAACAGAACAATTCCTCAGCTCGGTCAGTTATCTTCAGACCAAACTACCTCAAAGTTCTCCCACGAATCCAACGTGTCCTCAAACGTATCGTAGGATATCTTACCAAAACGTTCTCAGTGCTTCGTCCTACGAAAGACCAGCAACACGAGTCACTTCTGCTTGTTACATGAATACAGTCTTTGAAATGAAATACTTAGTTAGAACGAGCAGCGGCCTCCTGGATGAAAGACTTCATACTTCCCCCAATCATGACTACGGATTATGCAAGAATTGTTTTTGTGGGATATCTACGAACACTACATGAGAACAGCCCGACCGATATATCTCAACTTATCTACAGTTTCAACGTCAGATATCAGAGGTTTGAACAGAAGGAGATTCATCCCACTACGTTATTAGTCTATCTAGCCAACGTTAGAAGAAATGAAACTGTTGTACCTACAACACAATGCGGTACACATTACTAGTGAAAGCATAAACGTTCTTCACATGTTGCCCTCCAGAAAAACTGACTTGTAACAATCATCAATCTTTTAATTCCTGCTTCTTGTCGTGACATTTGGTCCTTCACCCTCGCCTGAGAGATCTCCATCTTCACCTCATGTGATATTCGTTTCATGATATTTAAATAATTCATTTGGCATTTAAAAGAATATTTTTGAGCTAAAATCAACTTATTTCACAACATCTCCGTCTTTGTCACACCGTAACGAGAGACATGATTCAGAGGCATCATTAACACCTTGTTCTTTTATTCTGTTTAGCGTCATTAGCGCGCTGTGAGTGTGAACGTGAACACGGTGAATCAAACCTGAACAGCTGCTCGGGTTCGTTCCTTTACAGGCTGATCGTTTGTGAGAAAATACTTCAAGTGACAAAATAAAAATCTGTGTTGAAAGAATCCCCTGAGAGCTCCGTCTGTCGGTCAAATCAACAGATAGACAATGATTATTTATATCTTTGTTTGAGTCTTCTGCTTTCATCTGATACTTTGACTCAGACGTAGTGATTAAAAGCATTCTCTCTCTCGGCTGTGAGAATTGGAAGAATCTTTGGTCCTCTGGCTCTAAATCCTGGAAATGTTTGGTGAGAAGATGAAGATGAAGATGGTGATGGTGATGCGTCTCTGCTCAGGAAGCGTCGCCGCAGGCTGTTCACTGAGACGACTGTACGCTCACACACAGAGACACAACCACTTCAGCTACCTGATACGTCTCTGTGTCTCTTCTGCAGAGGCACCTTTCTAACCTGATGGAGCAGTAAACACCGTAATATATATACGATTGTGTTGAGTCTTTAAATTAAACACATTGGTTTTACTTTAATGATAATTATGAAACATCAGACGTATAGTTAATCTCATTGACGTTATTTGCTGTTTGCACACTAAGTGGTTATTCTGAATCAACAGTTGATGATAATGAGCTCATAATGAGGTGATTAACTAGTGTCACGTCTCAATCAGTGCTGTGCATCACTAACGAACAGGTTTCACTTTCTCTCATGATGTAAAGATATAAAGCATGAATATGATGTATTGTGCTTCCTTTGTTGCATTTAGGACAACTTTTTACTACATCTGTGTCTAGTCCATTTGAGTACTATTTCTCACTTAATGTATTTCATGTTAGTCAATTTTTTTAATTTAATTCAATTTTAATAAAATCATTGATTTCATGCGTTCTTTTTAATTTCTTGTTTTGTACGCAACGGTACTGCTTTGCTGTACCATGTAAAGCACTTATATAAAACTAATATCTATAAATATATATTCTATATAAAAGATAATCAACTAATACATTGTTTTTATACGTTAAACATGTACAACTATATATATATTTAACATGTACTTTTAGTTCAGTAACGTTTACTTGTAGCACAGTATGTCTACACTGTTGTATTGGTACTTTAACTGAAGTATAAGGTCTGAATACTTCTTCCACTATATACTGCCTTCAGGTGACATGAATCACAACAGCTGTAATTCTACTATAACACTTCATAATCCTGTGCATTTCCCAGCATGCTCCTCTCCTCATCACGCTCTAGCGATCCAGGATGAACAACAGAGCCTGAACAAAACAAAAACACACACCAGGTAAAAAAAAAGAAATCACAGCAAATCAGATGTTAGAACCAGAAGTGGCCGGATATTGACGTGCATGTTTAACGCTGATCAGATAAAGCGATGGAACCCAACAGGCTGTTTTCCTTCCTCGTTCGGCCTGCAGGGATCCAGCGCTGACAGACAGGAAGCGATGGCAGAGCGGGCCTCTGTCATTCACCGAGCAGCCCGAGTGAAAATCTCTTTGTCATGCAGATGGAAGTCTGAGCTTCAAGCAGCCACGGAACTGCTGCTTATTTCCGCCAACGAGGCAGCATCAGATGTTAAATGGCAGCTCGGTTTCGCTTCAGCCGTTCTTTAAAAAGGTCTTTCACAGGTTTCCTTTGTGTATTTTTTGATTGGCGGCAGGACTCCACTCTTTGGTCCCGGCTAAATTCTCTCAACAACTATTGGATGCATTGCTGTGGAATCTGGTTCAGACATTCATGGTCCCCAGAGGTTGAATCCTAAAGACTTTGGTGACTAGTGGTGTAACGGACCGTTGTCGATCCGTATGGATCCCCACTTAAATACACAGTTTAACGTCAACCATCAGAGTGTAAATAAAGTTGTACTGACTCAGTAGAACATGTGTTCCTAGTCTCTGATCTCTGATCATGTTTC
>NW_022280240.1:125105-135091 GCF_004355925.1 Anarrhichthys ocellatus | reverse complement strand
CAGACCATAAAGCAGGGGATGCTTTAGGGGCGGGGCTACACAGTGATCCAATAGATTGTATTTTGTCTCACCAGCTTCCATGATATTGGAACTAAGCTAACTTAGCACGCGGACACGCTAAACTGAGATGGTCAACATTGTACCTGCTGAACATCAGCATGTTGACGTTCCAGCAGACTCTACGATGCGTTCAGGCACAATATTGAGTGTAGGTCACCCAACACACATTCACTATACTTGTGCATATAAAATAGAAGAAAATAGACTTTAAAAAGACCCAACTGTGTAGACCGCTTTATTGATTAAAATACAAGCAGATCTATTAAATCAGATGAAAAGACTGAGCACAAAGGCCCTCGGCCCTCTCTGTAAAACATAATTAATACACGCTTCTCTTTAATTAAACCTTATTCATAAGCTTTGTTTAATATCCAGACTATTTCATATACCCAGTGCCTCCACATTGGCTCCTGTCAGCAGGGGTGTAGCTAGTTCATCCAATTGAGATTCAATTTAAATTGAACGCATCATAAAATCTCACATTCTCACTTGTGATTTGAATTGATTCATTTCAATCTTCCCAACAAAAAAAAAAGAATAATAGCTATAAAGATGGTTCATGTTGACGTCTGAACTGTCAATCATTCAATCAGACACAATATCACTGAAACAAGAAATAACGTGTTGAGCTTTATGTGACCAACAGCATTAATAACGGCTGCTTCACCTTTCGCTCCATCAGTAGTTGAACCTGTGCTCTTCCTGCAAGCACACATTTTGAGAAGTATTAAATATACAAAGAATAAACCATAAGTAGTCAGTCTTTTGTAACAAAACAGTTTTGACCCAAATGCATTTTTTCAGAATTTGGCCAAAAAACCTTTAAGAAATGCTTTTTATCTTAAAGTATCTCTCTGGTATCTCCAACAAATCCTCATTTCTTGCTCAAACACAACAGGTTGTTTGTCAGCAGCTTCCAGAAGGTTTGCTTTATAGATTTGTTGGTCATCATCCTTAAAATACACCAACTGTAGTCAGACCTATACGACCCAACCCTCCTCCTCTGCTTCCTCCTTAAGGAGGGTGACGGGCTCCATGACACATCACACTACTTCCTACTTGGCTTTTTATGGCACTAATTACTCTGAATATAGTGAACTAAACCTGAACCAGTCACAGGCAGGTAGTGAGAGGAGCCGGTCTTCAGGAACAGTAAAAACTGTGGAGAGTCTTCTCAACATAAAACATGTTTTATATCATTTTTCATCTCCAAATGCAGTTACATTTTAAGAAGCCTGTTTTCAGTCCAATATAACGAGCTTTTGTACGGATACAAAAAACATAATTGAGGAATATAAAGTTGTTGTTTTGTATAAAACCTATTTTCTAATTTGAAGTCAAACTCAAATGTGTTTTTGTTAAACATTAGTCGAAAATTAACATTTAATAAAAAGGGAACATCTGGTCAAAGATGAAGAAGTGTGAAGAAGTGTGAACCTCCAAGTTTTGGTTCTTGACGTTGTTTTGAATATCTGAAATGTGCTAAACATTCAGAAGAGACACGGGTAAGACTGTCAATATCCGCTTTAACTAAATATATTATCGTTGATTATGTTTCCAGCTCACCGCCGATTGTGACAAAACTCAGGTCAAAATGAGTCTCAGTCTGAAGTGTTTCAACGCTTGTGAAGCTCCACAACCATCACACTAAACAGCTTCAGTGCAGCCGAGATCACTGCTGACAGAGTGAATGACAGTCACCACAGAGCTCAGGGTGAGTGTGTGTGTGTGTGTGTGTGTGTGTGTTTCACAGCCGAATGGGAATCCTTCAGATCAACAAATAAACAAAGCAGGCCAGCGTTCCTCCTGTCAGCAGCATCTGCCAGCAGCAGGGAGGATGCTTCGCTTTCTTCTTAATCCTGCATCCACCACAAATAAAAACTCCTTTCGGACATCCTCCATCTGTCTTTATTTTGCTCTGTCTCTCTCAGCCCGTGTCCTCTGCTGTCATGTCCAATTCCTCCCTCTCCTCCCATAAACTCCCTCCATCTTTGTCTCTCCGGATGCGGATTACTTATTTAACCCCCCCAAACAAAATGATTTCACAAGTGGCAACATCTCCTTTAGACCCTTAACAGACTAGAAAATGGAGCTGAAGAGTGGCTCGTCAAATGCACAGCAGTCCGACCTGTCAACCTGCAGGATTGATGTCTTTAAAGAGAAACGTTTTGTCCCATGCTCGCACACCTGAGTCCAGTATTCTACCCCAAGATGAAAAGAGCAAACAAACAGCCTGCAGATGCAACACAGAAAAAGAAGGGAGGATTTACATTCTCATTCGCTCACGTCTTATAAGTCTTCACATGTATAAATAGTTGCTCTCTTTCTTTTGGCTTTAATCTCCAGCAAAAGCTAGGAGGACTGGATTAAATGGTGCTGAGAGAGGAAGAGGAGGAGGAAGAGGAGGAGGAGGAGATGGAGTGCTACTCCCTCTTCTCTTCATCTCTCCTCCAACAGACACAAAAAACCCAATCCCAGTACATCAGCATGTTAAATAAGAGCAGACAGACGGGACAATGACACCAGCTGGGCCACAACAATAGGAAACAAGCAGCATCTCCATCTCCGTCCATCTAAACCGCCCCGTGTGTGTCTGCAGGCTTCTTTGTGGCCTTCACACCTGCATCTCACTTCACTGTGTGTGCTCTGAATATATAAAGAAATAAAAACACATTTCCTCTCTGTTGTATGTTTGCCAGCTTTAATGTGCGCCTGCAGGTGTTTGATGTAAAGACGGACGGCTGCTGTGTGAGGAGACGTCTGTTTGTTCTGCAGTGTTGCTGATTCTTTTATTAATATTCTTATTCTTATGATTGGCCTCCAGACAATAAGAGCTGCTTACCTTCTCGGCTCCTCTGTGTTTCTTGGCCGCCGGCGTGTCGTCATGCTGCCGCCTGACAACAATAGCGCCGCCGCCGCTTTTAACTCCACAATCCAGCGCGCTGTTATTACTCCCGCTGCCGCTGCCGCTGCTGTTGACGTTGTTAATGTGGCCGTTATCTCCCGGGATCCTGGAGTCCTGCGCGGCGCAGTGGCAGTGTCCGGCGCCGTTACGGCAGAGAGGATGCTCGGGCAGGGCGCACGACGGGAGGAAGACGGCGGAGGGAGGAGGAGGAGGAGGCGGCGGAGGAGGAGACGAGCCATCGCCGAGCTTCTCTTTCCTCGTCCGGGCGGGAGGAGGAGCGGCGGCGTCCCTCTCCCGGTCCCGGTCTCTCTTCCAGCCCCGGATCACGTTCTTCCCCTTCCTCTCCTCCTTGCCTTTGGCGCATGTCGCAGGAGAGGCCGCGGGCACTTCGTTGTTGTTGTTGTTGTTGATGATGATGAGACCGCTCCCGCCGCCGTCCGCGTCCCTGCTGACCGCTGAAATCATCTCCACACCTTCTCCACCGACGCTGCGTCCTTGAGCCTCCCGACGCTGCTGCTGCTGCTTACCGACGCTCACCTCTCCTGCAGCCGCTGAGTGTTCCGCCGCCTCCGGTTCCTCTCGTCCCTCTCGACCGGCTCGGCTGCGTTTAAGAGCGGATCTCCTCGGCTCCGACCCGCCGCTGCCGCCGCCGACAGGTCCCCGGGTCTGGAGCGAGGGCAGGGCCGCGTGTCTGTCGGCTGGGCCAGCGGCGCTGGAGGAGGAGGTGATGGAGGAGGAGGAGGCGGTGTGGTTGGGTGACAGCTCCCTGCAGTCCGTCAGCAGCCCTCCGTTCTCCCCGGCTCTCAGGAAACGGTTCATCTCCTCCTTTTTTCCTCGTGTCCTTTGTCGATCTCCACAAGAATCAGCATTCAAGTCATCGTCAGCCCGCCGCAGTGAGGCAGCGAGCAGCGCGCTGCAGGTGGACGCGTGCAGGTCTGGATCAGGCCTGGTCCACCACACAGCACTGGCTGAATGACAGCTGAGGAGTTCAGGTGCATGCTTTTATGTAGCCCAGGTCCCATCTGAAATAAAGAAGTATCCCATAATATCATAATAAAGGTACAACACTGAAGTGAAAAAACACACCTAATCCCAGAAACACTGCAACATTTACACATTTATGTTTTAAAATGAGAACATGTATTAATAAATAATGATTTATTATATGCATTCTATTGTATCTTATTATCTTCTGCCATAATAACAATAATAATAATAGCCTTATATTCTAGTGAATACAGGTTTTATTTCTCTCTAAACGTGAATAATATCTTGACTCAGAAGTCACAAATATAATTTTGAAAAAAACAAATTAAAATAAATGTGATTCCTGTCCGGCCACAGGGGGGCGCTGCTCATGTTTTCTTTATTGTTAAAACATCTCCTCAGGTGTGACTGATTATCCTGTCACTGAAGCGACTCATCCTCCTTTATGGAGATGTACAAGTGGCCCTGATTGGTCACAGGGGGCGCTACAACACCATGTTTACATCACACCACGAGGACAGCAATGGCAACACATTCCTACAATCAGCATTCTTTATGGAAGTTTTGGTAAAACTATAATACAAAGGACATTTTCTTCTTCTTTATCCTTTTATTTTCTGTCCAGTCGAGACTTGAAGGAAATGATCGTCAGGCTTCTTCACGCTTTAATACTCTGACCTTCTAGTACAACAACAGTGTTAAAATAATACACAAACCTTTGCTTAAAGGCTATATGACATCTTTCACCCCGACACAGAAATAAAGGAAAGTAAAGTAAGTCTGTAAATCCAAAGAAGACTGGTTCGCTCATATATCAGTTTAACAAACTATCTGATTTTACAACAAGGCATAAAGTCAACCATTTCCTGGCCAAACACAATAACTACGTTCAAACCAATAACGATGCATCCATGTCACTTTCAAGCTAAAAACAATGCTACTCACTGATGATACCAATGTGTAAACTGTGAAGGAGAGGACGGCATTAGTCCCATGTGGCTGCCTCAGGTGAGATCTGGAGAGGAAGGAAAGCACTTCCTGTTTCCAGGGTCAATAAGAGACACGACACAGAAGAACCACCAGGGGCGGCAAATGCAATTCAAAACAGATCTGGTTTCAGAATGATTATTAATTACAAAAGTTGTGGTTTTAAATATTAGTAGCTATTAACAGTTTGTCTGGGCGAAAAATGCAAAAGAAGCCTAATTTTGCGTTTCAACGTGTTAACAATCAGGGAGATAAACTCCTAAAAAATACGCAATAGCTAAGATTAGTCTGAAAGGTATTTTGTGGCAGCATTCAGACGTGTTTCAGCTTGTGTCTCATTAATTGTCTCCCAAAGGACACATTCTCTTCACCATCTGCTCTCATTAGTATTTAAGAAAAGTACATTATGAACCCAAAGTGGTTCTTGGTCAGGTGCTGAGGGATCAAACTGACTTAGATGTGTGTCTCTGGAAATAATTGTCTTAGTAACACCCAAAGATATGTGGACACATTCAAGTATAATTACAGATAATAACAATATACATCATAAACCAGCAGAATATTTAAAGCATGTCATATGGTGGAGATCCACCAAATCCGGCTAACGAACAGAAAGACGTTGCAGAACCCCCAACGGTCCGGCAGGTGGAAGAGTCTTGGTTCTGGCTCGGCTGTTTTCAACATGGCAGCCGGGTGATGAACTTTGTTATTTCACAGGTAAACAGTACACGAAAAAAATGTTTCTGAAAACATTTAGGGCGAGAAAGAGGCCACGCAGTAACAGAATATTGATTCATGTTTGATCAGCATGTCCTAGTTTGACAGTTACAATACTTTGTTTTTATTTGTCATTATACAACAGGGTAGCACTACGGAATTTAAATTATACTCCCAATTTGCGACAACTGTAATATATTACTGTATTATATATTATTTGACAGTTTGATCTGAGTTTTGCGAGTCCACTGCCTTGCGATGGAAAAACTTAATTTGCATAAAGTGGAGGTTGAGTCGTGATTATGCAGATTTTGACCCGGCGGACGTTCGGTCTGTCGTATCCAACGTTCTGCCGGCTCTCTCGCTCTTCATAGGAAATGAATATGACCCGTAAACTTCACATACGTCTCCACCACTACACACACCTCTGTCTTGGACAGTGATGTCAGATCCTCTCCCTAAAGGGCCAGTGTGTAGCATTTCGGGGGATCCATTAGAAGAAATAGAATATAATACTCATAACTACGTTTTCTTTAGTGTGTAATCACCTGAAACTAAGAATCGTGTTTTTGTTAGCTTGGATTGAGTCCACGGTGGACCGGTCTCTGCTGGAGGATCTGGGTCTGTCCATGATGGACCGGTGTCTGCTGGAGGATCTGGGTCTATCCACGGTGCACCGGTCTCTGCTGGAGGATCTGGGTCCGTCCACGATGGCCCGGTCTCTGCTGGAGGATCTGGGTCCGTCCGCGGTGGACCGGTCTCTGCTGGAGGATCTGAGTCTGTCCACGGTGGACCGGTCTCTGCTGGTGGATCTGGGTCTGTCTACGGTGGACCGGTCTCTGCAGGAGGATCTGGGTCTGTCCACGGTGGACCGGTCTCTGCTGGTGTCTGAGCTGAAGGAGGTTCTGGTGAACCTGCATGAGTTCATCTGGTTTCACCAGAATCTGACCCGGTGGCTCCGATGACGAGCATCAAGAAGAACTCTATAGAAACAGACCATCTTCTCTCTGATGGTCTCTTTACTGATGGAGGTCTGATAGAGGATCAGGACTACACTGATACTGGTTCAGGACCAGGTAAAAGTTCCTCATAGTAAGTACAGTACTTAAGTAAGTAACTGTTAGTTACATTCCACCTGACATGTAAAGAAAGTTTTTCAGTGAAAGTAGAACACGGAGTCCCTGATAAGAGACTCGGGGCCACAGGAGGAGGACGAGGAGGACGAGGGTTCAGTGAAACATCTCCAGCATCAAACCAAACAAACAGAGACACTGTACAGACAGTGATGTTGTGTTTGTTTTGCAGGGCCAAGGAGGCGTGGCCTGCAGTACATATTTGAGGACAGACACACAGACGGAATAATCCACAAGAAAGTAAGATGTCCTGCTGACTGCTCAGTGAGGCTGTGATCAAGTGATCCTGTGATGGAGAACTACAGTGTAGACGACTTCTTTCAATTTAAAGAGAAGAGCACGATGTCCAAACCTACTCACCTTCACTGGTGAGAAATCATGTTTTATTCTTGGTAAAATAGTATTCTGATGAGTCCGTAAAAAAACCTCCATAAAAGTGAAAGTCTCCAGGTTGGATGTTCAGTTTTGTTGAAAATGTTTCTTTATTTCTGTCCATGCTAAATACTTCTTCTTCTGGTGTTTTTTCTGTCCATGCTAAATACTTCTTCTTCTGGTGTTTTTTCTGTCCATGCTAAATACTTCTTCTTCTGGTTTGTGAGCTTGGTGTCACGGTTGAGGACCAGAAACCTTTGTGTTTCACACAGCAGATGTTCCTCTTTGAATCCACAATGTTGTATGTTGCGTTTTTGACCGAATCTTGATGAAAACATTGGTTCTGTGAGCTCTGCGCCAGCATACTACAGCACAATACAGGATTTAAGATTAGTAACGCTTTTTGGTACAAATTGCTACCCTACCTAAACTTGTTATGCAACTTAAAAATAGTAACATCAGCCCATGTTACGCCTCTTTTTAAACGGCAGGAGTGGAAAACAGTCGTATTTGTTGTGTTATGGTTTGAGAATGATGAAGACGTTGCTGATCCTTTCAGTCCAAAGTTTAGTGAGTTTAGTGACTACTTTCTGATGAATGTCTGTGTTTCCATTTGGGTCTAAAGACCTGCAGACTGACGAGGTTTGCTGGTGTTTGATCGTATTTAGGAGGAAAGTATAATAAGAGCGTCTGTCTCCACAGTAACTCGCCCTTTAAGTGATTGATGGTTATTTATTTGTACTTTGGAACGTGACCGCCCTGAAACAAAAGACAGAAACTCTTCATGAGCTGAAAGAGCCAAAAGCATTTTACATTCAGATTGTTTTCCATCCAAAGATGCACTCCATGGTTCCCTCTGTAGATCTATAGAGCTGCATATCTATAAACATCTCAGTAAAAGTGTTTGATTTACGTCAGAGGGTATGATTTATATTTAGTTTCATATTTATTCTCATTATTATCTTCCCAAGAATATCGTTGCCAGTGTTTTGGTTCATTTAGTTAATTTAGTAAAAAGGAAAAGAAATAAGTTTAATAAGACCTTAAGTAAAGAAGTAAATCATCATTTCAAGTGTCTCTCTCTTCTATTGATCGCCCTCTCAGCTTTACTTCTATTGATACCAATCACACAGAAATGCTCTGAACTCATCACTAGAGTACTGCCTTGTGTTAGAAATCAATCAACGACGGTCAGCCATGCAAACTCCTGTACTGTCAGACTTACTTTTACTTTTAATATATCTGTCCGTCTACGATGGATCTCAGAAGTGTCCAGTAAACCCAGTTCAACCTGTTGTGTTGCAGCAGAAGAAATACATTCAGCAGAAAGCGTCTGCGGGAGTCCTTACAGGATGAGAAACATCTGTCCTGTTAGAGAAAGCGTCTGCGGGAGTCTCTACAGGACGAGAAACATCTGTCCTGTTAGAGAAAGCGTCTGCGGGAGTCCCTACAGGACTAGAAACATCTGTCCTGTTAGAGAAAGCGTCTGCGGGAGTCCTTACAGGACGAGAAACATCTGTCCTGTTAGAGAAAGCGTCTGCAAGAGTCCTTACAGGACTAGAAACATCTGTCCTGTTAGAGAAAGCGTCTGCGGGAGTCCCTACAGGACTAGAAACATCTGTCCTGTTAGAGAAAGCGTCTGCGGGAGTCCTTACAGAACTAGAAACATCTGTCCTGTTAGAGAAAGCGTCTGCAAGAGTCCTTACAGGACGAGAAACATCTGTCCTGTTAGAGAAAGTGTCTGCAAGAGTCCTTACAGGACTAGAAACATCTGTCCTGTTAGAGAAAGCATCTGCAAGAGTCCTTACAGGACGAGAAACATCTGTCCTGTTAGAGACGTGGGTCCTAAACTTCTTCTCTCAGGGTTTCCTTCTGCAGATACAAATATTTCATGAATACTGTCTGGTATTAAAGGGGGAACTCCAGGGACGTATTATTGTATTTCTATTCACAACCTGAGGGACAGATGTTGAAATGGTCAGAATGTAGACGGTGGAGTTGGCAGAATGTGAGCTGCGGTTCACTCGTCTGTTTGTGTTTCAAAGGTCCGTGTTGACTCTCCACCTCATGCAGGAGGCTCTGTTTACTCTGATCACTGTGTCTCAATACCAACCAGAGTACATCACAGTCAACAGCTTAGTTAAATCAGCATGAGTTAAATCATCCAGCACTGACTGTTGGAGTATTCATGAGTATTCATTGTACTTTAAGGAATCATATAATATGAACACCAAGAGAGTAATGAGGGACATTAAGTACGATAACAAGAGATTCATTAGTACTTTGTTAGAATTTGGAGACAGATTGATAGTCTTCATCAATAATTATAATACGATAATATATTCTTAAATGTGCCATTTTATTTTTGGGCATTTTAAGTACATTTTAATAAAGATACTTGATGAAAAGTCTGCAGGAAGCTGCAGAAAGTCACCTGTTGTTTTTACACAACATGCATGTTAATTAGTGAGCTTCGTGGGCAGTGAATTCTTTCACGTCTTTATGCTAAGCTAGGCTAACCACTCTCTGACTGATTTCTCGATTTCCCAGAATGTTGCACTGTCCCTTTAAGGTTTGGACTTACAGGCCTGCAAATGTATCATGACAACGAGGGTCCTCACAAGGATAGCTGTGTAATTGTGTGTGTGTGTGTGTGTGTGTGTATGTGATAGAAGTGTGTATCTGTGTATCCTAAAGGGACAGAGAGACAACTAGATTGATGTATAATCACTGAGAGAGAAACTTTGTGTTTGTTGACTGTCTTTGCACACACAAGATCACACACACACACACACACACACACACACACACACACACACACACAC
>NW_022280240.1:121606-125095 GCF_004355925.1 Anarrhichthys ocellatus | reverse complement strand
ACACACACACACACACACACACACACACACACACACACACACACACAGGAGCAGGATAATAGCTGTGTCATCAATCCTCATTTAGGCTGAATTTACACAAAAGCGTCTGCAGGGGAAATGTTTTCAGAAACGTTTCCACACAGTAAAAAGTATTTATTCAGTATTTAGTTTGCTCCAGAGTGAATAAAGCTTTAAACGTTATCTGACAGAAGTTTCACGGAACGTATGCAGTAAATGATCAGAAGCTGAGGTTACATGTCTGGATGAAATAAGAGAAACTGGGGTCACTGTGCGCTCGTCAATTGATAATATGAAGAGCAATAATCTTATAAAAGTACAAAGAACTATCAACAACAGTGAAGCCTTGTCTTAAAGAACAACAATGAATAAAATACACCTTAATTACTTTAGTTTATATTGTGCTTTTTCCTAAATAAAATAGTTGTATTCAGACAAGGGCAACTTGATGTATTGTAACGTTGTAGAGAGTATTTAAACATGTATAATATCTGATGTTAAGAAGGCAGAATGGAGTCTGCTGGTGAATCTCTCTCTGAATCACTAACTTCATGCACATCGTATGTGCAGATCGTTCACTGTGAAGTGATGCAGCAGGTGTTCTCTGGCTCCTCCTCCTGCCCTGCACTTATCTACACATTCTACATTTAATAAATGTTTTATGAACAAAGGCAAACCGATCAGATTTCATCCTGTTAGTGCAGCCGTGAGAAGTAAAGAAGGAAGAGAAGGAAGTGTAGTTCTGTGTAAACTGAGCCAGAGAGACTCGTGGGAGATCGCTGAGTTCCCACTGACACCAGATACGTTCTGTTTGTTCTGTTTGTTCTGATTGTTCTGATTGTTCTGATTGTTCTGATTGTCACGACTTTAATGTGAATAGAGAAGAAAATACTAAAAACCAAGATTTCAAGGAGAACAGCAACGTGGAAGAGAGCAGAAAATGAAACGTTACTCTCCAAACAAAGCTGGTAAAATGTCACCGATCAAAGGTTTAAATGGTCACACACACACACACACACACACACCGTCCTGCCGTCTGATTGGCTGTGACATGTGAGAGCAGGAGGCCCAGCGGACACGCCCACAGGGCAGGTGAGGGAGCAGAGGGAGCGGAGCAGCAGGGGTCAGTCCACCGCTCAGGTCTCAGACTGTTCGGTGGTGATGTCAGAGACGCAAGTGAAGCAGCAGGAAGACGACAGGAAGCGTAACAGAGGAGCCTCACAGAGAGCACAGAGACTACCAGTGAGTGTGTGACTGCAGACAGGACAGAGGAGATGAGTACAGCCAAATACTGGAGGTACTGATGGTACTAGTTGTTGAAGTGTGTTTTACTTGTAGTATTTGCAACTGTATTTGTAAAACTGCTTTTTCTTCGTCACACATGATTTTAAATGTGACATATTTGTATTTTGATCTAAATGTGAAACGTCACGCCGCCTCATACTGATCATTAGCTGATCACAGATAATATTAATCCTTATCTGTGTTTACAGTCTGTTGACCGATAAGAGAACAAGTCACTGAATGTTTGAGTTCATTTACAAACAGACTTTCATAGTTTATCCTCAGAAAGCATGAAAAACACGATTCTTTAAGAATCAGATTTAAAGAACTGCTATCAGACGTGTTTGATCTTCTATATGTGTGTCATAACTGCACCTTTTAAACACTTTATCAATATTAATACGAGGATTGTCGTGTATTATTGATGTCTTATTGCTGCTCTGCATGTCTCTACATTAACTATGATCCGTGTTGCTCACTGTGTTTTGTGTTCTTGCACGGCTTCCTGTGATTGGCTGTTACTGCTGCTGTGTTAGTGAACTCATGTTTTGCTGCTTCCTGTTTGTTTGTTGTTATTTTGTTCCTGGATATTAAACAGCCGGCCACACTGGCTCTTTCACAGACATGCTGATTAAATGTTGTCTTTATAAATTAATAAATTAAATGAAATTATTGGATTTCTTTAAATCCTCAAATATTAGTATCAGACTCAAAAACGCAGTCTTAGTAAGATATCACTGAAATCAGTGAAGTATCTGTAATTCATTTTGGCGTATGTTATTCAGCTTCTTGAGATCTTATGTTGCAGTAACACTGATGATTGTTTGATATGTTTTTAATTTAAATATCAATAACAGAAAAGATGTAAAATACCGGTTGAGCAAACTGAGTTCTTCTGTTTGATTTGATCTTTTATGTCATCAAAGTGTATTTCATTTAAAACCTTCCTGCTGCTTGTGCAGCATACGTGTGTGCTCTCTGTGTATCTTTGGTCGTTTCTGTTTCAGCTTTCTGAATGTTGGTTTCTTGCCGTCTGTAGTTCCGATGCAGAAAACATGGAGGAGCGTCAGAGAAGTGAGCGGACGGTCAGAGAGCCTCTGCAGGCCGTCGATCCGGAGCAACACGAGCTGTCGGTCCGGAGGAAGCCGGCGTTAGTCAGGTCTGTAGACAGACCACCACATGCAACACGTAACCAAGTCTGCTGTGTAGACATTCATGTAAAGTACTTCTTTTTACAAGTTTGAGGTTGTCTTTATTTATTTTATCACTAATGTATTTTATTTTATATTTAATAAGGTTATATTTTACTTTATATAGATATAGATATATTGATATATATATATATATATATATATATATATATATCCTATATAAATATGAGAGAGAGAGAATATCTTTCTATATTTTCTAATTTATCTGATTTCATAGTTTTTTATATGCTTTTTAGTTTTGCATTTGTTTCATTTCATTTCACCCGTTGAGTTTTTTGCGTGTCCTCCGGTGTTGCTGCCTGCAGCTTTTTGGAGAACCGATCATCCGAACAACCTCACACTCCACACTGAACTTCATCAGGTTCTCAGCAACACACCTGCCAAGTGTGAAGTTGATTGAATGAACGGTTGTTGTAAAAATGAAAGGACAGACAGAAGCTCTTTCGTTAAAACGTCGGTAATCTTACCTGGTGAATTAATAGTGTTGTATAAATACATCAGAGTACAGAGGTTCACTGAGAAGCAGCCGTGTCATAGGCTGTGATATAATGTATGACATCATTTCCTCTCCGTCTGCAGATCAAAGACCTTCGATCACTCTCTGCTGACTCAGGTCCAGACGGACACGGACTCCAAGATAGAGAGGAAGAAGTCTCACTACAGCCAGGTGAGCTACATGTCTCATCACACCTGCAAACAGCACTGCATCAGTGACGTCATGTATGATGGAATGTATTCATCACCGGTGTAACGGTACACAAAAGTCACGTTTTGGTACGTACATCGTTTTTTGGGTTACAGTTCGGTTTGTTTTCTGCGTAATTAGAAAAGCAAAGAAAATGCAAAAAATTAAAGTTTTTTGTTCATTTATTTTGAAACAGATTAACAGTTGTTCATTACACAATACGTCTTACTTAAACAGTTACTGACTATATATATATATATATATATATATATATATATATATATATATATA
>NW_022280240.1:121356-121506 GCF_004355925.1 Anarrhichthys ocellatus | reverse complement strand
TATACATATATATATATATATATATATACAGACTTTATATAAGAAGTGGACGTAGTTATCGTGATGTCACTCGGTATGAAGCCTCGAGTTCTTGAGTCGCCATCTTGGCTTTTTTGCAATCAACGAACGGAAATGACCACATTTGGAATG
>NW_022280240.1:104257-116356 GCF_004355925.1 Anarrhichthys ocellatus | reverse complement strand
CCAATTGACACGTTCTGGTGGTTTCGTCGAAAATTGAATAAAAAAAAAAAACTTCTTCATGGTTACTTTATAATGCCACAGAATATCAAACTGAACATCAACTGCTTTCAAAACCCCATATCTGAAGTCTCAGTAGTTTCTACGGCGTTTGCAATATAATCAATACTCACATTGTGCAAGCATCACTCTGCATTATGTGTTATATGTGTGGTGTGTTTCAGCTTTCAAAGAGCAACTGCCAGTACCATAAAATATTCAAGGACATCAGCAAAGAGGAACAGCTCACACAGAGTAAGTCATGAATGATCACAACTCTTCTGCTCCCCTTGAATACTGGATGAGGGATTAGATGAGACATCTGATACCTGCACAGCTGCTAGTTCCACACTAAGAGAAGATCTAAAGGACGGGTTCACCGTCTTAAAGACATACTCACATGGATGTAACTGTTCCTCCTGTGCACAGAGAGATCCCTTCCTCAGGTCATTTTAGTGTGATGATCGTGGGCAGACTAAGAGACAAGACACAGAGACTTTATAGTTGTTTAGGCTCCTTTAGTTGTTGTTTTGTGTCTCTTTGAAGTCGTTACACATTTCTCTGTGGTTTTGTGTCTATTTGTGGTCATTTTGTGTATCTCTGTCATTTTTATATGTCTCCTTATAGTCATTGTGTGTCTCTTTGTAGTTGCTTTGTGACTCTTTCAAGTCATTTTTGTCACGGGGCATGATGGTGGACTCAAACGCAGACCAGAAGTAGAGTGAAGTGGGAATTTAATGAACACTTAAATCAGAAACTGAACACTTACAAGAACACACAGGGAATCCAGGGACGAGGCAAGAGACGAGGGGGCAAATCCAGCAGGACGAGGCAGGCAGGCAGACATGGGAAACCGGGAACAGGACACGACAAACGGGCGGGTAGAACACAAACAATGACCTGGCAGTGTGTGACTGGGAGGCAGGGCTTTAAATAGTGGCTAGAACAGGCGAGGAGAGTTGTGCTGATGAGGGAGTGCTTGATTAGTGATCAGGGGCAGGGGAAGGGAGTTAGACTGGTGCTGAGGGAGTGGCTGAGAGGTAGAGTGAGGAGCTACAGAAAGAAACACACAGAACACAGAAGGCAAAGCCTGATCGTGACAATTTTGTGTCTTTTTGTAGTTGTTTTAGGCATCTGTGCTCTCATTTTGAGTAGTGTTGTAGTTTTGTGTCTCTTTGAAGTCATTTTGTGTTATTGTTGTTGCTTTGTATCTCGCTATAGTTATTTTGTTTCTCTTTGTAGTTGTTTGAGTCTCTTTGAAGTCATTTTGTGTCTCTTTGTAGGTGTTTTGTGTCTCTTTGTAGTCCTTGTTGTGTTATTGTTGTTGCTTTGTATCTCGCTATAGTTATTTTGTTTCTTTGTAATTGTTTGAGTCTCTATGCTACAAAGATCCTCATTTTGAGTATCTTTGAGTATGTTTTAGTCTCATTAAAGACATTTTGTGTCTCTCCGTAGTTGTTTTGTTTGTCTTTGTGGTTGTTTTGCCCCCACAGAACGACTGAAAAAGCTCTATAAAGGGATCTCTCTCAGTCAGTATGGACAGGAGGAATAATTCCAATGTCCGAAAGCTATTCAAGTGTACATGTGGGCATGCCAGTATTGTTTTAAAACTCTATAGGTCCGTTTTATTCATGTTCCCATCAGTAGGGTGATGCTATTCACCTGTTTGTCAGGTTACACCTGTGCTCTGCAGAAAGACATCCTCTACCAGGGACGGATGTTTGTCTCTGACCACTGGATCGGCTTCCACTCCAAGGTGTTTGGAAAAGACACAAAGGTACCGTACCCTGGGACAGAGGTCACTGTTACCTCTTTCATCTCAAACATGCCGTTGGTTTGTTTCCGTCTGCAACATTTCTGTACAAAAAGTCTCAAAGGTTTGATTTAATGAGAGATGTTTGGCCTAAATGATTCACATTCACCCGGTGAAGCTTCACGGAAAACAGACTCTAATCAAAACATACGAGTCCGTTCTCTATTTGAGAGTCATGGCTAACACAGTTTACACAATAATCACATGAACACAATATATAGCAGCAGTTGACGGTGTGGGTGTCCCCCCACAGGATGAGTGATTCTAACAGTAGGTTCTTAAAGTAGTCCCTGCAGGCCTCATCTGTTCATCCTGGTGTTTGTCCGTCCCAGATCGCCATCCCAGTGATGTCCGTCACGCACATCAAGAAGACCAAAACCGCCATCCTGCTGCCCAACGCCCTGGTGATCGCCACCGCTAACGACAGGGTGAGGACCTGTGAGCGCATCGACATGTTCGGTCTTCTTTAAACCACAGAAGACTTTAAAGAAGAACAACCTGTAGAACCTTTGTATTTTCTTTGTTGCAGTACGTCTTCGTGTCCTTCATGTCCAGAGACAACACCTACAAGTTCTTGATGTCCATCTGTCTTCATCTGGAGGTAGGACAGACTTCACACATGGTCACTTGTTATCAAGTAGAAATCCTTTAAAATGTAGATTTTTGACTATTTTCATAGTGTTCTTGATCCTAAAATGAAAGTCTTTCACCTTTTCTGTCTCATCAAACGCACACTCATGAACTCAGAGACACGTGGTGACGAAGTTAAAATCTATTCAGCTTTTCTGTTTCTTAAATGTTTAAGTTTTTGTCTGGTTTTTGTTTTCGGTGTCTTCTTTAAGTGTTCGAGCTGAGTCACGAACCACCAACACTTATGTGTAGAAGCCCATTCAGAGACATTGTATGTTACAGTGGTCTATAAAGATGAATTAACTTAAACTAGATGAATGATTTCAACCCCTAAAATCCAGGAATGTCATTGACCCTGATAGCTTTTAGCTTCTTAAATTATTTTGTCTTTTTGTATGTTTCTGTGTTCTGTGATGAATTAATCTAAATCTGTTGTTTAAGAAGCTCTACGGTCACGCCGACATGTGAGGACTAATTATTTGTGGACTTTTATCCCAAAAGGAGAAACTGTGGCGAGAATCTGTCATTTTCTTACAGATTGCTCACATGAACGTAAAGCGTATTGTTTGTGGTATTTCTTCCATGTCAGCATTAAAACAGAAAGAAACGCTGCACATCTGTTCTGATTAATTCTTTTGAACAACAACAATGATTGAATGTCACATGTTCAGGAGAAGAGTCCGTGCAGCAGCCCCGTCCCGTCCTCGGCTGCCAGCAGCTTCAGAAGTCAGAGGTCTCCTCTGCCGCCTTGCTGTCCTCTGGTAGGTCAACTAACTCACTGCAACACGGCGGGGAGACGTAGGAGCCGTTTGTTGTTATAAGCGAACAAAATGCTTGATTTATGGAGAAATTTATATCAAAATATGGACATAAAACAGCAGGAAGACTTTTCAGCTTTTCAGAAAGACTAAAGAAAGAAAACCTCTATGAGTTGTATTCTTCTTCATAACTTTGTATTTCGCGGGTGTGTTTGTTTTATAGGCCTAACAGACGTGTGACTGTCCCGTCAGTGTCTTCCTCTCTGACTTCCTGTTCTCTTCAGATAACGAGCGACCGGTCAAACTGTGCGTGTGTCCTGCAGAGCTTTCCCGCTGATTTCTGTGACCTGGACGTCGCCGTGAGACAGAGGAGGCAGGAGATGGAGGAGAGCAGCAGCTCGGACTCCGACAAGACAGCAGGTACCACCGACCTGCCAACCAATCAGCTGCAGTGTAGCACATCACATGATGAGCTCGTACGTCTGGAGATCCACAAACGTGACAACAGCTTTTCACTAAAGGAGCAAAGTTTGTATTTCAGCAGCAGAACCTTTGCTGCTGTAAGTTCATCTTTATTTAATTCCTCCTCTTCACACAGCTTCCTGTCTCTCTGCAGAGTTCCCTGTTCCTCCGTTTCTGGATGCGTTGAAGCACACGAGCAGTGCAGCTCCGCCCGAGCATCCAGACCTTCAGCACAAAGTGAAGAACCAGAACCAGAACCAGCACCAGCACCAGCAGAGCTCAGACAACAAGCAGCAGGACAAACACCACGCTGGTACGAATGTCTGTAATCCTCCAACGTTGTTAAAAACCTTCTTTAGTCTTTAGTTTAGTTATGCAACACTGGATTAATGATACCTCATTTAGAACATTCAACTTTGAGCACAAAGAACACGTCAGACTTCATCAAGTTTGTTTTTAACTGGTTTTGTTTGTTGCCAGGAAGTAAATTTGTAAATTTGTTCACTCTTGAATTCCACCAGATCCCCGAATTTCAATTAATTTGACTTTAAGAACAGTTTGTTTCTGATATCCTACGTTATTTACTGTCCGTATGCTCTTGTTTTAGTACTATGCATAATGAGTGCACTGCACTGTTAAACGTGGTAAGAAATTAATATTAATATTAAGGTGAAAAAAGTACACAATGCCATGTGACAAATTGGTGACTTAAATCTCAGATCAATGAAACATGTTAGTGAGTTCAACACGGCGGTTCTTCTCTGTCTGCAGGATCACAGCTGGTGATCAACGGCCGGATTCTGAGACCAGTTTCTCTCAACACTCTGCTGTTTGTCTACCTGTTACTGTGAGTTCACTCATCCATCCATCCATCCATTCATGCATTCATTCATTCATTCGTGTGCAGATCAATAGAGTTATTTACTCCAGAGAGTTGTCATGTATTTATTCATCTCCACTCGTTCATACAGCTGTTTATTTATTCATTCATTCATGAAACATTCTTCACATTGGGGCCACAATGATCCACTAATAAAGCTGTTTATTCATGTAATAATGCATTTATTAACTAACTCCATCTTCATTCATGGATTGACTTTATTTCATTGTTTTCTGAACAACTTAATCTCACTCATCTAAAGATTGATCATCTGTGTGCTGTGTGTGTGTGTGTGTGTGTGTGTGTGTGTGTGTGTGTGTGCGTGCGCGCGTGTGTGTGTGTGCGTGGTCTCAGAGTGTGTGTCCTGCTCTTGTCCTCTTGTTACTTGGCTCTTAAGATCATCTCATTGGAGGAGAGGCTGACGACGCTCGGCTCCATCACCGACTTCACCCACCAGGAGTGAGTCACAGCCCGGCGGAGGCAGAAAAGTTAAAAAAAACTTTTACTTAGAAATATAATGGACAGAGCCTGAGAAAATATGATTATTCATACATTTTACTAGTTGAAACACTTCAGCTGCCAACCTGTTCAGACTTTCATATCGACACAACTTTAGAAGTAGTTTCAAACTTCCCAAACTTCAGTCTCCAAGGTTGAGAAGGTTGTCCCAGAGAGAGAGACTGAAGAGCAGCAGAAGGAAGAGCAGGAACATATTCATAGTGAGCCTGTATATAGATAAGACTAAAATATGATTATGAACCATATACTGTGAATAACAAATGAACGTATTACCGTGACGTCACCCATTGGTTTGTGGACTGCGGCTTTGAGATTTTGCTCTTTTTCAATATTTAAAAATGAGCTTTGTTTGTCTTTTTGTTCTCCAGACACGACTTTGTGACGAGGAGCGACGTGAACACGGAGCTCTTCTCTGAACTTCTGACCGTCAACCTGATGAAGCTGGAGAAGGTCCGTCCGTCCGTCCGTCCGTCCCCGAGGTTTATTTCAAGCAAAAAGGCTTTTCAATCAGTTTACAAACATTTCTGCAAAAAGTAAAAAGTCTGTAAATATCTATCAAATATTCAGCTGCCAAAATCCATTCATTGTCTATTACCAAAGAAATGATAGTTGTTGTGTGACATAACACCATTATGTCAGAGTATCCGTTAATCGCCTTTATTTCCTACTTGATGAACTCATCTCCTCAGATTAAACAGGACGCTGGTGCTCAGGATGTTTCTCTTCGTGCGTGAGGAACAGAAACAGAACGTAACCGGCGTTAATCAAACATTTATAGTCAGAGATCCGTCGGTCTGTAAGGAGAGCTCGTCATTAACGTTTCAGGCCGACACTCGTCTCCTCGCTGACAGACAGCAGCAGCTGACAGAATGTCACCGACTAGTCCACCTCTAGATCCTGAACCTGCTGCAAATATTACAGTTTAAAGAGTGGGCGCCTGGTCAAGCGGAGGTGAAGGTAGAAGCATCACTGACAATGCGGCCAGCAGCAGGTGAGACGGGCTCTTATAAATACTGAGGGTGTGATTTGGGAAATGAGGAACAGGTGAGCAGGTGGATGTGGGAGTCTGGTGGGAAAGTCTGAGGCCCTCTGGTGGACGGAGGGAGGACGGCAAGTCTGGAGAGTTCCTTTGTAATCCATAAATATACAAGATTATAGAAATATTAGAAATAAACTCAGTGGACCGGGACAAATCACATGTTCAGGAAAAGAAGAAGCATTCTATAGATTAATATTTATTAATTTAAATGTATTTATTTATTCATTTATAACATAAACACAACTAATACTTTTATGTCATGGAGGAATAGTTCAATATTTGTATATAATGCTTATGAGTGAGATGGGAAGATTGATATGTGTTTCGTACAGATCTGGAGTCAGGGCGTGGTTAGCTTAGCTTAGCATAAAGTGCCCCAAAAAAACACCTCTAACAAACACCTGGACCTCCTTTGTTTCTTTATGTGCAAATGAAAATAAATGAAATATGAATATAAATAATAAATAATGGTTGGACATGATGGTGTGGTGAGGTTGCAGGTTTGGATCATGCGTCTATATTTAGACGGTCTCCGATTGGACTGTAGATTTAGATTCATTTTTTATTTATTCCTGTTGTCCAATATCTGTACTTTACTTGCTATATGTTTGTTTTACTTCCATTATGACCGCTTAGATAATTATGATTTGGAATATTCCCTGAAAACGTGCATTTCTGTTGTCTGGAATAACGCTGTTGATGCTGATGATGTTTCTGTGTTGTATTTAAAATCTAGAAAGAAAATTTATATTTAAAATAAACTGTATTCCATAGCTGGCACTATAGCTGGACCTGCAGCACAGAAGTGCTGGGCGGATGTATACACTGCGGTTTGTCAAGAAATAGTCCACAAGTTGTCTTTGAACAGAGCCATGCTAACAGTTTCCCCCTGCTGCCAGTCTTTATGCTAAGTTAGGCTATTTACATTACAGAAGCCTGTGAACTTTAAAAACATACATTATCGAAATATATCATAGCAATGTGCATGTGGGCATTTTTAGTATTATTGTTCATTATTATTACGTCTGATTATCGTATGTGTTTCTATGCTAGGGTTTTTAGTATTTATATACATTTTATTTCTTCTTTTATTTTGCTCTAATTTAACTTTTTTACTGTTTCACCACGATCAATTTTCTTAACTTTATTTGATGTGCATTTTCTTCTCGTTCTCGTCTTGTCAATCATTTGTAAAGCACTTTGAATTGCATACTATTTGTTTTAAAGGTGATATGTGAATAACACTTGATTGATTGATGTCATACAGTAACATTAACGCACCACGTCTGTCCTTTCAGGTGCAGAAGAACCTGCAGAGACTGCTGGACGAAGCTGCCTGAATGTACTGGAGACCAGTATAATGTGCCGTTCACAGTTCTGTAAATATACTGTAAATATGTAGTTTATTGTGGCAGAGGTTATGAACTGAGATGTGTTAATGCATTAACACAAAGGGCTTGAAAATGATACGCACAAACAAACCGTTAAAGAGCGCAGTGTTTCACCTGTAGCCACACCCCCGGCAGTGATGTCACAGTGTACTGACACGCCCTGAGGTACACTTCTACATCACTGGAGGTCAGCAAAATCAAAAACAAAAATACCAAACTCTCTGGTATCATTTTAAATACAACAGTATTACAATAGTACTGCATCTGCTTGATGTAAATGTAGTAGAAACAGCAGTATTTTGAAGGCTCTGACATCAGGTGATCTCTTTAAGAAGGCAGTAACGCTACTTTATATTTTCCGCTCATGTCGCTGTATTTACTTTTAAACCGGTGAAGGTTTTTTGACCTCGGCTGTTCTTCGGTCACACTGAACTCACTTCTGGGGTCGAGGTTGTGTTCGCAGCACTAAACTGTAGTTCAGAAACAGACCCTTCTTTTTCGGAGCATCCTTGAACACACCATGGTCAGAAAGCAGATTCATTAAATTCACTTTAATGATTATTGTTTCCACCATATTGTTACTGACAGTGAATGATATATGAGAAGGATGTTTATTATAGTGACTATGTTTATTATCTCTATGTGTTTGACAATCATCAGACAGTCCCAGCAGCCTGTACGGCCGCCTTCCACGGTGTCGTTCTTTATTCGACCAGCGGATGGCGCAGTAATGTAATTCTAAAACTCACATAGTAGCTTTAAAACTTGTTGGCAGAACTTTTCCACTGTGAGCTTCACACAGCAGACTGTTACAGAGAAGTGAATGACTGTGACTCTGTAAATATAGAAATCATACACACATTTAATGATGTGATTGTATTTTCCTCTGACTGGGAATAAAGTTCAATTTTTCTTGTATTGTTTCAGCATTATTTTTATTTTCTGAACTAATATAGTTCAATATATATATCTATATATATATAGATATATATACACTCCAGTACTTGGAGTGATGTGCGGTAGCTTTAGGGTGGACGGTGACGTCATACTGCACAGACTAAACTTCACTTTAAATCCATTTGTGTTCAGCTGACTGAAGAAAAACATCAAGTATTTCTGTAACTTCTTCTAGCGAGACTGAACTCAAACGTGACTTTGGTTCCTTCACGAGGAAAGAAGGAGCGACACGCGCACTGAAGAGTTTGTGACGTGTTGCTCTGTTATTCTTCACTGGTCCTCCTTGAAGTCCACTTGAACTAGTTTCTGCTGGACCTGAAGGACCAAAGAGTCCTCCGAGAGTCCCTCAGTGAAAAGAGTCGCTCACTAACCTTTAGAAGCAGAGAAGAAGAAGCTGCGACACCACGAGCTCCAGAAGTGAAACTAAAGAGGAAACAGGAAGGGAGGGGCCGTCACGCAAGGAGAGAGGAAACGAGGGGCACTTCTCAAGTCTCTTAATTGCATCCCCGTTTCCCTCACTTGCGTCCTTTCCTTGCGTCTTAGTCCCTCCCACCAGGGATGCATGGAGGAAACCATGCGAGGAGAGAGGAAACAAGGAAATATGTTTTTAGAGACATGAGACGTCCTTTCCTCAGTTGCGTCACGTGAAGCGACGTCTGTTTCTGATGACGGTGCTGATGATCACATCTGGATCAGTCTGTCCCTGCAGGAGGTGGTGGAGAGGGTGGTCCTGGTTATCCAACATGGATAATAGTTTCTTCAGTGTCCTCCTCTCCACCGCCTCTTCCAGATAGTCTTGTTTGCAGCCAATGATGGAGCCGGCCTTCTTAACCAGTTTGTTAAGTCTGTTGGTGTCTCCGGCTCCAATGCTGCTCCCCCAGCAGACTACAGAAGTACAGTGCACTGGCCACAACAGACTGGTAGAACATCTCCAACATCTTGCTGCACACGTTGAAGGATCGAAGTTTCCTCAAGAAGAAGAGTCGACTCATCCCCTTCTTGTACACAGCGTTGATGTTGGTCTTCCAGTTCAGTCTGCTGTCGATGGAGACACCCAGGTACTTGTACTCCTCCACCATGTCCACGTCCTCTCCCTGAACTCTCAGCGGTTGTGGAGCCGTCATCTTCATCCTGAAGTCGACCACCATCTCTCTGGTCTTGGCCACGTTCAGACGCAGGTGATTTCTACCGGCCCACTCCACAAAGTCCTCCACTACTGCCCTGTACTCCTCCTCCCGTCCGTCCCTTACACACCCGACCACTGCAGAGCCATCAGAGAACTTCTGCAGATGGCATGACCCTGAGTTGTCCTGGAAGTCAGTGGTGTACAAGGTGAACAGGAAGGGAGACAGAACAGTTCCCTGTGGGGCTCCAGTATCACTGACCACCCCATCAGACAGCACACGGCCCAGTGGGACAAACTGCGGTCTGCCTGTGAGGTAGTCAGTGATCCAGGAGACGGTGGACGCGTTAACCCCCACCACCCGCAGCTTCTCCCTCAGCAGCACTGGTTGGGTGGTGTTGAATGCACTGAAGTCAAAGAAAGTGATTCTCACAGAGCCACCGGTTCATCCAGGTGAGACTGAGCTCGTTGCAGCAGGTAGATGATGGCGTCGTCCACTCCAACATGAGGCTGGTACGCAAACTGCAGAGGGTCCAGTGAGGATCTCACCTGCGGTCGGAGGTGGGCCAAGACCAGCCTCTCCAGCACCTTCATCACATGAGATGTGAGGGCAACTACAGACACACAGTAGTCATCACTGTAGAGGTGTTTCCTCTCTGTAGCCTGTTACCTCTCTAACAAACTGCATTGAGTATTTATACAGTCTGTGGTATTTATACACAGTCTGTGGTATTTATACTGTGTTCTGTGTCCTGTTAATAAGCGTAGGACCGATTTCTACCGGCAGAATGCGTTTGTCATATTGATGAACTATTTGCCTCTGTATTTATATAAATTCAGATTGCGACGTCATTATTAAATAACTCAGAATATGATTATAGTTTCTCTTGAACACTGGAGTTATTGTATTAGGCTCCATGTCCGAGCGAAGCCAATTTGGGCTTCGAGCGAAACCGTTTAGACTGGTAGGCCTACTGTGGTTCCGAATGGACTTTTTATTAAGAAATATCAAAAATGCTCCAGACATATTAAATATCGAATTAACGGAAAAAGTCCGAGCAACATCATACCAGCCATTGTAAACACTGCAAACACAATTATACATGAACTAACATCATATCTGGAAGATATCTAGAAGATTTGCCACAATTTTGGCCAAAAATCGACGAACTGTGCTCTTTGTATGATCTCTCATCACGAAGCAGGGATCGCACATGGCGGATGAGCACATGTAGCAGGCTGGTGATTCGACCCGGAAACGAACAGCGGCGTCGAAATTACTCTCTTTCAACCCGTTCAAAAGTTATGGGTATATGTGCCAACATCAGCCACATATCACGAGAAAATAAATTGGGTAAAAAAACTTAAGTTTTGATGGTTTCGGTGATGAAAAACGGATATATTCCAGCGGATTTTGGCGCAGCTGCTCGCTGTAGATCCTGCTGCATGTCTGTGAGTGAGATCAGTCCGCTTGGAGAATGAATGACAAAATGGCAGAGATTCTGTGAGGTGGACCAATCCACGTAGAGAGGGGGGTTCGCCCAGCATTTTGCGATTTTTAGTCAGTAAACAGACCCAGATATTCTCAAACACCCCCGCATGGCTCCCGTTGGACTATTACGCATCTAAAAAGGTCTCGCATGAGTAAATCGGCCAATCACAGGCCTTACCAGGGTCACATAGACACACATTATGAGCCATTTATTGTTATGAATGACAGATATGACACATCATAACTGCTCAAAATTATTCAAAATGGTGTCAAGCTGCTTTATTAGGATTATTGAACACTCTTAGTGATAAGAAAAGTGAATATATAGTTATATAGTATATAAAATTAGTATACAGCAATGCAACAGCTGGTTCCGAAAATCAAAATTTTGATTTTTATGATCATTTATGCTGGCCTGCTTCACTCAATCGAAGTAAAATATGTTGTGGGGACATGTAAAACGTGTTGTGCTATGACTGTGGCGTGTTTTTAGGCCAAGCCAGGCATTATTTTAAAAAACAAAGTTCAATACAAGTCCTTTTTTTCAGGCGAACCTGGAAGTTTTTCAATTTGAGCTGTGCCATAAGTGCATCAGTTATTAACCAGTAACATATACACAATATTTACACAATTCAACACATCTCACAAGTGTTACCAGTATTCTAGCATCCGAATTATTAAATAGACCTTGTAGTTAGAGCTGGGGACTCTCTTGAGTATGGGTGTGCAATTTTCGAGCAGAGGGCTAAAAATACGGCTAGGGCTATAGAGGTTTTAAAGCTCTTACTTAGCTCGGAGGATCGAGGAGAGAGGACGGAGGATCGAGAAGAGATCTCTGAGGAGCCATGAGCGAGGACGCACAAGAACAGACTTCCAGGAAGTGTTTTAACAGTAGACACGCCCCCTCATTGTTCATCAGTCATGTGATATTCATATTGGAGACTACGCAGACACCCTCAGAGACCAGCAACACTGCACTTTGGTTGGAATGTACAAAAT
>NW_022280240.1:62496-74257 GCF_004355925.1 Anarrhichthys ocellatus | reverse complement strand
TCCTCTGTTTCCACGTCTACTACATCCAGTCAGAGCAGGAAGCAGCTCGTCCAATAATCCAAAATCAGTCATGTGACCTTGTTAGCTGCTGCTGAATTCATATCACTTTGTACCTTCATGTGTAGAGGAACCAGTGAGAGCAGAGCTGAAAGCATCCGTCCAATCATTGATCAGCACATCAGCACTCATTCCTCCTTCACACCAACGTCCTGATTCTCTGTGATGGAGTCACACTGATGTCTCCTCTCAATGAGGCTGTTAGTGGAGCTGTCGCCCTCTGGTGGCTCAAAGGGAAACCTGCACCTTCAACTGACTCATTTCACCGTTTACAGCTTTTCACAATAAAACACCATCATTATTTGTTGGGTTGATGTTCTTATAAAACGGTTTAATATCAGCTGAACAGCTTCTTTGTGCAGACAGACGCTTACACACATAAAATGAGTTTCTGTCTAAACGTCACTGAGCAGTAAAAGCGTGATTTATTTGAGGATCATCACGTTTGTGCTTCAACATGAAGTTAAAGAGGAAGCTGCTTCCTCCAGATCGTCACTAATTATTTTAAAACAGTGAAATCAAACTGAATTCACCTTTTCAAATAATCAGAGTCGCTCACTAACCTTTAGAAGCAGAGAAGAAGAAGCTGCGACATCACGAGCTCCAGACGTGAAAGTAAAGAGGAGCAGGAAGGGAGGGCCGTCACGAGGACACCGGAACCAGTTCCTCATGTTGCTTTGTGTTGAAGTTCATATCAAACCTTGTCAATCGTTGGGGGGAATATGAAATGATGTGTAGAAATATAGAAATAAAATCTATAACATTTTATTATTATAAATGTTTTATGAAGCAAACAAAGGAGAGATTATAATCATTGTTTTGATACTTTCTTTTATCATTTTAAACGGAAATTCAGTTTTCCGTTTTAAACCAAAAACGACAAAACGAGAGAACCGGTCTCTGGTCTCTGTGCCTGGTCCTCTGTGCCTGGTCTCTGTCCCTGATCCTCTGTCCCTGATCCTCTGTCCCTGGTCTCTGTGCCTGTCCCTGGTCTCTGTCTCTGGTCTCTGTGCCTGGTCCTCTGTGCCTGGTCTCTGTCCCTGATCCTCTGTCCCTGGTCTCTGTGCCTGGTCCTCTGTGCCTGGTCTCTGTCTCTGGTCCTCTGTCCCTGGTCTCTGTCCCTGGTGGACTTATTGAGTCCAGCATCCATACCTCTGTCCCACCACCAGATGGCAGCAGTCCCACTACAGTAAATTGCAAATGAATCAACATCAAATACTTAATGATGTGATTGTATTTTCCTCTGTCTGGGAATAAAGTTCTATTTTTCTTGTATTGAATTTGTGAGAACCATTTGTGAGAATATTGTAAACATGTGAAAACTGAAGTTTAGCTGAACTTTGCATGTTCTCAAAGCTGCTGAACTCCGATCACAAATGTCCAGATGTGACGACGTCATCAAAACTCTGCCACGAGAGCTGCAGACGTTCCCCTTTGTTGAGGAACACCTCCATCCTTCATCTCAACCCTCACATCACATTCAAATATAAGTTCTCTATAAATGACTAAAAATACAAAACAAATAAAATCACACTCCCAGAAACTCTTTGATTTGTTTGTTGCATCATCAGCAAACATTGAAACCTCAACGTGCTGTAGATGTTAGACCCCAGTGAGTCAGTCTGCTGTAGATTACAGTACAGTGACTGTAATCCTGCCCTCTACCCACCATGCACTGGGAGGTTACTACGGCGACACTGACAGTCAACAGACATGGCTGCAAAAAACTCCCAGCAACACCAGTGAGTGATGTTTCTGTTTTCTAAATCCTGAACAGTTAAAAACGCATCAGGAACAATTTCATCTCATTCTCTTAAACATGGAGATGGTTTTTGTGCTCTTGTGCTTTCTGTGTGAGTACTTTACCACAGGAAGTGATGCGTTTCCTGTTTTATGTCCAGGTTTGAATATTCAAACCAAAATTTGAAAGGATCACAAGCAGCAGATGGATTCTTCATAGATGTCTATGTTGTTACGTTTTGGGCCATAATTGGTTTATTTATGGTTCATTGAATAGGGACAGAAACAATATAGTAGTAGTAGTAGTAGTAGTAGTAGTAGTAGTAGTAGTAGCACAATGAATTTCAGTCTTGTCCCATTTGAAACACAACAAACACCTGGAGTGCATTTTTTAAATGTGCATCATCAGGAATGTAAACAGCAGCAACAGAAACAATTCTCTGGTCTGATAATCTTTACATTAAAAACTCTACAAGAGGAAAACATTGTCAACTGTGACTGTGTCTGAGCATCATGATGTGAACACAATGGAGGCAAAGTTACAGCACAACCCTCGGTAGCAACCAGCTGAACCCAGAAAACGGCCCAGATTCTGTTCAGTAGTCGCAAGAGGGAACTCAGTGATGGCGGCCATCTTAACATCCACTGAACGCACTTGGTTCTGACCGGCCTGCTTGCCTAAATACTTGACAGTAGTCTTAGCAAAACTCACATTTTGAGGTTCAAGGTGAGAGACGCCTCTGGCAAACACTGAACGGTGGACGGTGTTTCAACCAATCAGCTCAATTTGAAGATGTCCCTCACAGAACACCGTCCGCATGAGGCAGAGCAAACATAGGGTTTGCAACCAGGAGACCAGTTTCTAAGACATGGTGTCACAAAGATTTGGTGCATTTTTGTTGACGCCTGAAACGTGAACTAACTATGTTCTCGTGTTCACTCGGAGGAGATCCTGCTCCCACATCCCGACGTTCTCAGCCCGACACCCCATGATCCCCAGACTGTACGTGATGCCGTGGAAACAGGACATGAAGAACCAGAGGCTCCTGATGAAGGTAGACACCGGAGAGGAAAACAAACGCACCTCATGTTACACTGTGCAGTCAGATTCACTGTGTGTGTGTGTGTGTGTGTGTGTGTGTGTGTGTGTGTAACAGAACGCAGCTCTGGCAGAGATCCCCGTGGTTTCTCTTGAGGAGTCTTTGTGGTTTTGTGGTCGGGAGCGTCTCTGCCACAGTCAGGACTCCACCCACCTCTCCTCCTCCTCCTCCTCCTCCTCTGCTCCTCTCAGCCAGACAGGACTGACAGCTCATCACTCCTCACACTTCTCCAGGTAAAACACCTCAGACACTGAAGCTGCGTACATGGTCGCTTCAGGAAAGAAAGTTTTGTTGCTTCCATTGAACATTTTTGATGATTTTCTGTCTCCAGATACAACAGCTCCGTGGTGATGACCAGGCGTCTCTACCAGACCTGAAGACTGATCACACGAATACTAATAAAGCCGTCTGCCTGAGGGTTTCATCACAGCTGATATACAGCGATAGTAAACTCTCCTTTAGTTCAGTTCACAGTAGATTCATTAGTTCCATTTGATGTATGAAGGAGGATCCGACACACAATATTGACAGAAGAACGGAGAAACCTAAACACAGAGAAGATATAACTTATGAATGAATAATAATCGTTAGTTGCAGCAGATGTGGGGGAGACCTCTTCGGGGGTCCACTACATTTATTTTGTGTTCCATACGTATAAAAAGCATTTTATTTATTTATTTCATTCATTCATTTCAAAATGCAATCGACCAAAATTAATGAATGAACTTTTATTGTTTTTTATGTCTTGTTTAAATGAATCATCTTAATACTGATTTCAATGAATCGATTCATAATTGGGTTTTTTAAATGATCGTTTGTAAATGAAAACAGTGAAAAAGTGTCACACTCGCGACTCCGTACTAAACTTCGCTGTAACATCGTGGCCTGTCAGAGTAAAATCATTGTAAACAGGTGACATCGTGATGATGTCATGTTGCTTCCAACTCACAAAATGAAAGTTTTGTTTTGAAGCTGAATGAAAGTTAAATAGTTAAACTGGTTCATGTCGTTCTTTGCTTCTATTTATTGTTCAATGTTTGGCTTCAGCATCAAGCACTTTGTCAGAGAAAGCAGCTGTTGTTTCCTATGCAAACGATGCTGCACACACACACACGCACACACACGCAATAATACACACACGCACACACTTCGCCTCTCTGCGTGCGTCTCGAGCCTCTGTGTGAATGTCTCAGTGTGTCACCAGCAGTGATGACAAATCTCTTTGTTTTATGATGCAACCACACACACACACACACACACACACACACACACACACACTCACACACACACACACACAGTAGGTAGTTTAATGTGTATATTGCTGATGGTTTTTCTCTTTGTTGAGATTTCTGCAGCTTTTGGAAAAATATTTTTTGTCGTTTTTTATTGTCAGTTAGAGCATGCGCAGTAGGTTCACGGTATAAACAGACCCACGTTCATGTTATCTAAACTTTACCAGGTAAATTATCTGTCACTCTCATCTTTACGAGTGTCCTCTCTGTCTCTTCCTCTCTTTTTCTCTCGATGCGCAAGGACGTGTGCCAAAGTTTGGTGCGTAATGGACACCGGTCCATCCTTCCTTCTCCTCCTCCTCCTCCTCCTCCTCCTCCTCTCCCACCGTGTTCCCGACATGCTGGGATGTCTCGAGAGTCCAGAGGAAGGAGGAGAGACAGCGAGATAGTGAGTGAGAGAGAGAGAGAGAGAGAGAGAGAGAGAGAGAGAGAGAGAGAGAGGAGAGATGACAATAAACCGTTTGAGTCACCATCTGAGGGGACGACCCGCTCGCCAACTCGTGGATGGATGGACAGATGGACACATAGAGAGAGGGGGGGACACAGTGAAAGAGAGGGAGAGACTTGGTGTCCTTAACGCACATTACGCAGATGGTTTCCCGTGCGTCCTGGAGCGTGCAGAGGACTAAATGACTGTTTGTGTGTAACTTTTTGTTTCTAAATGTTTCACTTGGACTCCAGTTTGGTGACTTCTTCCTCTGTGCGTCTGCTCTGACTGCTTGGTACTAAATGTTTAAGGAGCAGGGGTTTATTTCATGGTAACCGTTAGTTTCTCGGTGCATCAGTGACTCTTACCCGTAGGCGAACATGTCGGGACAGAAACCGGCCCTAAAGAGCGGCGAGAGCCGCTTCCAGGTGGACGCGGTGACGGAAGCGTCCTCCGCGGCTGCGGCCTCCGCCGATGGATCCAAGCCGCCCGAGGAGTCCAAAGGCCGGTTCAGGGTGGTGGGGTTCCTGGATTCTGGCGCGCTGGGCAGCGCGATGGACATCGGTCTCCCGCCGGATGTCTCCCACGATCCGGACCAGGCGAGGAGCGACTCGGTCAGCCTCCATTCAACGGGCACGGGACACACGCACATCTCCGACAGCCACTCCAACACCTACTACATGAGGACCTTCGGTCACAACACCATCGACGCGGTGCCCAACATCGACTTCTACCGCCACACCGCTGCCACTCTCGGGGAGAAGCTGATCAGACCGTCGCTGTCGGAGCTGCACGATGAACTCGATAAAGTAAATAATAAAAAAAAAAACAGTTTTCATCACTAAAAATAACTTTCATGGCAAAATCCACATGTTCCAATATGAGTTTGTTCTCAGACTCTGATCCATAAATCTCCACTTCAGCAGCTCTTACATTCACCAAACTTTACTCTTTCATTCTTCAGCACACAGAGGGGTTTGTTCACACAGCATTCATAACCTCATTTATACACGTTATTACCAAAAACAAGGAGAAAATAGATTTTTTTTTTAAGGCTGTTGACAGTATTTTCTGATTTATAAAGTGAAACAAACAGATAATCTATAATTATCTCCATAAACACCTTTGACTCTAATATGTCAACAACATGAAACAAGAATTGTGAACATGACTTCATCCAAAGTTCACATTTGTGTTCTGGAAATGTATGAACATTTGATGAGATAATACCTCATTTGCATATTTAAACAACATTTCAGAACACTTCTAATACAAAGAGTAATCGTCTTAATGTCAGTAATGAACTGGAGAAGTTTCATGATGTTAGTTCATTATGTCTTCACCTGAAGTGTCTAAACCCTCAAAGAAGCAACAGCACATTTTAAAACACATCATTGCAAGTAAAAGTTCTGCATTCAACATGTTTGCTAAAGTTGTATAAGTAGTAGTTAGCTTTATGTGTAAGGGTATGTACCCTCTTGATCTTCATAGTAAGATCAATTCCTATAATTAATAATGTGGGTGATAAAAGTCTCTAAATAGCTCAAACACCTGCAGACAGATCATAAAGATATGGATGTAGTGTTCTGCACGTTGTAAAATTCTTAATTTGATTTCATTGATTTAAAGACTGAAACAGAAAACATTCCCTTCACTTCCATCCTCTGAGTGGGCTCAGTGACATCACTGGAGGCATGGCCCCAACACACACACACGCACACACACACACACACACACACACACACAATGCTGCCTCTCATGACCCTCACCACGCTCCCGCTCCTCAGATACAGCTAGGTAGCCGTAACACAGACGCACATTGTACATTGATCACGCAGCAGTTAAAGTATTGTTTCAACTCATGTGAGCAATTATTCCAAGTAACACAAAGTGCAGACTCAGCATAGTATACATTAAACATGAGTGTGTGGTTGGCATGAATGTGTTCTTATACATTTATTATATCTATATCGTGCTCTACTTAAACATTTCAGACATGCAGCAGTATTTCTACTCACTTCAATCAGCTCTGAGGAAGTAAAGTTTTAGTCTTTGAATTTAACTATATTTCCTGTTTCTGTTTCACTTAGTAAGAGTCAACCAACACTACTGGTTTACTTATGAAATGCAGTTAAGAAGTAGCCCAGTGATGGAGCATCTGTACTCCAGCACACTTGTGGATCTGAGGTGACATTAAAGAGCTGAATTCGATTTTTTATTTGAGAACAATGAGCTCATTACAGCAATTAACAGCCGAAAACACCCGAATATTCACCTAAAATGAATTCATGAATAATCGGCACAGGGTCGAAAAAATGTAAATTGCTCTTTTCAAGTTAGCAGAGCAAAGATTTTAAACATTTATTTGAGTTTTTGATTTGAAATGTATATTTTTATATTTATAATTCAGCAGCTAAAAACCCACTCTGTGACTCTTTATGATGAAAAAATGTCATTTAATGAATCACATAAAATCAAACACTTTAAACAACAAAACAGAACAAATCAGGAAATCAACAGACACACATGTTCAATTAAACAACAAAGATGTTCTTGGAATGTCCCGGCATAAACAAATATATCCTTGACAAAGACAAAAAGTATAAAATAATAACAAAATATAAATAACAAAATCAACCACGTTAACACAACTGCCACTCAAATATGTGATACAGTAAATTCATCTTCTGTAGAGAAAATTAAATTGTTTCAGCTTTTCTCTGCTGCTCACCCGTCTGTGTGTTTGTCTTTCCCTCTTTATCACTCTTGGCTGTGATTGGTTGTCAGGATCCGTTTGAGGACGGTCTGGCCAATGGAGAGGAGCCATCGGCGGCTGAGGAGGCGGCGGCAAAGATGGCGGCAAAGGAGGCGAAAGGAGGAACCGTCAAGTTCGGTTGGGTCAAGGGAGTCTTGGTGAGTGTTCTGTTCAATGTGATCTGATCAAATAAATGTTTCATCCACTGCAGTGTTATTAATCACGTTGTTAACTGTGTGTGTGTTGCAGATCCGCTGCATGCTGAATATCTGGGGTGTGATGCTCTTCATCAGAATGTCCTGGATCGTTGGACAGGCTGGAATCGGTACGCACAAATAAGACAAAGTTTAACTTTGTCTTTAGGAATGTCCTTCAGGGGGTTTTCTTCCTGCAGACCAACCAATGAGAATACAGCTTTTCTAAATAGATGTTGTATTTGCTACCTACAGTCCTTAAAGGATAAAGCTCTCTATATATTTGTTTGAATCCCGTGAAGAGACCAAAACCAACAAGGAAAGTACTAACAAGTATAAATATCTTCTCATCTAATATATCTCCTTCCTTTGTCCCGTAGAGCTGCATTAACAACGAATGAAATCTTTGTGGTTTGTCGTCGTTTGTTTTCCGTTTGTTCGTTGGTGTGCAACAGGACTGACCATTGCGATCATTCTGATGGCCACTGTGGTCACCACCATCACTGGTCTGTCTACTTCTGCCATAGCGACCAACGGCTTCGTACGAGGAGGTGAGACTGCAACCGTACACAGGATTTTATTTTGAAAGCGTTATCTGATGAGTGGGGAGATTTTGTTAGATTATCAACCTGCTGCCCTGAAATAAAGAAAACCTTGTCTCCTGCAAAATAACGTTCCGATATAACTAGAATGCGTCCTCAATTACGTTTAGAGGGATTACAGTAGCAGTGGTTTACGTTGTAAATTTAAACAAAACAAAACAAAATGCTGCTCACAGGCTGCTCACAGGCTGCTCACAGGCTCAGTCAGGACGTCTAAAGGAAACTTGTTCCAAAGTTTTAAATGAGTCCTTTGAAAGTAGTTACTTTACCAGCATACTTCAAATTCAAGCCCTCTGTGTTCACAACAACCATCCCGGGTTTAAAGACACGTAATCCCTAAAGTTAACCAGCACCACGTGATGAACCAATGATCAATACCACTGCTGTGCAGGAGGAGCGTACTACCTGATCTCCAGGAGCCTGGGGCCGGAGTTCGGAGGCTCCATCGGCCTCATCTTTGCCTTCGCCAACGCCGTGGCCGTGGCCATGTACGTGGTGGGCTTCGCAGAGACAGTCGTTGAGATGCTCAATGTGAGGAAGACTTTGGTGGAAACACTCAACCGTTCATCCGTCTTGTCTGTTGAGCAACGATTCCGACGCTGATCTTGTGTTCGGTTCTTTGGTTGTTGGTTGCAGGATGTTGACGCTCTGATGACCGATGAGCTCAACGACATTCGCATCGTCGGGACTCTGACCGTCATCCTGCTGCTGGGAATCTCTGTAGCTGGGATGGAGTGGGAAGCCAAGGTAGGACCGTGAATCCACAACTGTGAACACCCAGAATCCTCTGCTGCTGTCTCAAAGACGGACACACGATGCTCATATTACACTATTGAGGCCCTGCAGCTGCTTTTGGTCCAGACTGAAACATCTCTACATATTTTGGATGGATTAAGATTCAATTTTGTACGAACATTCATGGTCCCCAGAGGATGAATCCTACTGACTTTGTTGATTCCCTGTTTGTCCAGCGAAACCACGATGTTCACATTAGTAGATTTAAGTGTTCGTTGAGTGTCATGAAACTTGGCTCAGACATTCATGGTCCCCTCAGGATGCATTGTATAAATGTTGGTGATCTTCTGACTTCTCATCTTGCTCCATCATTAGGTCCAAATATAAAATATTCTCATATTTTAGTTTATAACCAAATACCTGCAGAGAGAATTACATTTCCTCTCAGCCCCAGCTGTACTTGTGTTTAGTGCTAATTTGTAAATGTTAGCATGCTAACAAGCTAAACTAACATGGGGAACATGATACCTGCCAAACATTCACATGTTAGCAGTGTCATTGTGAGCATGTTAGCATGCTGGCGTTAGCATTTAGCTCAAAGCACCACTGTGACTAAGTGTGGCTGTCAACTCGTTGTCTTGTCTCATCTAAATGTCCTGCTATAAGCCAACCGATTAGCCAAGTGGTAAGTATGAGCATGTTACGTGCAATTTAACTTCAAGGCACCTGTCGTTGCAGAAATGTGAAAATTATTTGCACAATCCATCTATGAGAGTTACATTCAGGACCATAATCAGCAATTCTAAAGTAGAACAAACACATCAGCAAATGTTCTTGCTAGTAATGGGACAGTTACCACAGTGTTCCTGACGAACACCTCCTTCCACATGTCTTCCTTTCTCTGCGTCTCTCTGTCCATCAGGCTCAGATTGTCCTGCTGGTGATCCTGTTGGCAGCCATCGCTAACTACTTCATAGGAAGCTTCATTTCCATAGAGAGCAAAGAGCCCAAAGGATTCTTCGGCTACCACTGTCAGTCTGCACTCTCTTTCTTTTATCCAAAAATTTGGCTTTGACTTTACACCTGAAGTCTAACCCATGTATTTCTCTGTTTTTGGCTCTTTCCTCCTCCAGCCGCCATCTTCTTAGAGAACCTGGGTCCAGCCTTCAGAGAGGAGGAGACGTTCTTCTCGATGTTTGCCATTTTCTTTCCTGCGGCCACCGGGATCCTCGCCGGAGCCAACATCTCTGGAGACCTCACGGTGAGCTTCACATTTTGCATTTCATGGAGTTTATTGTAATAATCATGGAGGATTGATGGTTGAGAAAACAAGTAGTAGTAGTTATGAAGAAGAGAAACTTGAAATGAGAATCATGCTGAACATCTTGTTGCTGTAATGCGTTGGTCGTAGCGCTCACCTTGATGTAGTCACAGGTCAGTACACTTATTCTGATTTCACTGACGAAAGTCGGAACAACCTGATACAAACAAGGCCTTCTAGATCTAATATGAGGGAAGATTCAGCAACTCGATCGGCAATTCAGAAATAGATTTTGTCGGACAGGAAGCGCATTGTGCACATTTCATCTAGCCTTGAAAATCCTCTGAACAGCCTTTCAGTGGGATTCAACAGCGTAGCTTCCTTTAAATTCAGCCTGACTTTGAGGAACACAGAGTGCTTCCAGCTTGGTATCAAGTCTTGACGCTGCTTGACACAATAAACTTGAATCTCATCTCCTTCTTTAGGATCCTCAGTCAGCGATCCCTAAAGGTACCCTGCTGGCCATCGTCATCACAGGAATCACCTACGTGGCTATCACCATCTCTGCAGGTACACTTATAGACTTCAGTTCATCAAGTAAGCAACCGAAGTAGCTTATTTGACATTCAATCTTGTTGAGTTTTCCTGGATTTGTAGTTATTTGTAGCTCGTCTTATGAAAATTACAGACACGTTGACGACAGTTCGAGGTGTAAAATGTCTGCTAAACATATCGAGATGTATACCGTTACATTTTTGCAGCTTTTTCAAGGATACAAGAATAATTTGATGTCATTGTGTAACACGGGGTTAGACAATGACATGCAGTTGTGTCCATTGATGCTCCACAAGAAAACGTGATGAAACAAAACAAAAACAGTCGCGCATTCCTGGAGTAGCTCTTTTGAATTTGCATCCTATTAAAAGAAAAAACATGAAAGAAAAATGATTACCATTATAAAAATGGATACAGTTAAAGAGTTTGTACATATCTGAGTTACAGTTTCACTTTGAAATTGTGCTCAACTGGCTTCAGGACAGAGATCACAAATGTTGTAACGTTGAAGGTTAATTTTGATGAAACTGATGAAAGAAAAGAAAAGAAAAATGTCAAAAGAGCTAAATCAGTAGTGTGTGATCCATCAATGAGCGGTAATGTTCTGTGGGATGATGAATGGTGCAGCAACCAAATCGAACCCAACAAACCACAAACCGATGCTCTGTTGTGCGTTGGTTCTCTCCTCCTGCAGGCTCCTGCATCGTCCGGGACGCCACCGGAGACCACAACGACACGGTGAGCGACACGGTGAACTGCACCGACGCCGCCTGCACGCTAGGCTACGACTTCTCCATCTGCAAGGAGGGAGGCTGTCAGTACGGCCTGATGAACGACTTCCAGGTAACAGACACACTCGGCTCAGAAAACCTTCATGATGTGGACGGGATTAGAGTTGTTCCGATGCATCAGAAATGCCTCCAGTGGACCGGGTATCGCCGGGTATGCACGTGTTTCTCTCAATATGAAGTCTCAAAAGATGTTTGATTTCAGTGCAATATAAATTTAACACACTAATCTCTTCTGCTCACTCTATATATATA
>NW_022280240.1:54816-57496 GCF_004355925.1 Anarrhichthys ocellatus | reverse complement strand
GTCTCTACCAGAGACGTATACGGCGTCTCTACGTCACTCCTCCTCAGGAGGGAAACGCATGAAAAATGAGGAGCAACTTTTCATAAGATATCATACGAACCGTTGTGTGAGGATTCATCACATCGTGGCAGATAACCGAAACCTCGAAATAAGGTCTGCATCGCTGATACAGATCCAGTATTTCACAATAAAACACCAACGAAGGGGATAAAAGTCGCACATTTATGTTGGTAACCACTGTTCCAACCTACTCTAGTCCGTCCTGCTCTGCTGCCTTTGTTTATTCTACGTCACAGACTCTGAACGTCGTCACCTCATCTCCACAGCTATAACTATGTGTGTGTGTGTGTGTGTGTGTGTGTGTTTCCTGTTAGATGTGAACTGGGGTTCGTCCACTCAGGCTCTGATCTACAACCAGGCTCTGACTCACTGTGTGAACCTCACCGGCGTCGAGGACCACGTCAAAAACTTCAGGTCAGCTCGAGGGGTTAGATCTGGGCTCCTTATTATTATACTGACCGAAATAATGCACGATATCATCTCCATAATCATTAAATATGCTTCAAACTCTTAAACACACCGGAATCACTTTACCTTACATGTTGTTAAGAAAAATGCATCACATCTTTTTTAGTAAAACACAAATTCACAAACAATCTTAAATAATTAGGTTTATGAAACCTAACGTTTGGTGGAGCTAATATTAACAGATTCCGTTAGCACATCATTAACTAGCCTTAGCACGCCTATGCTACGCTGGCTACTGAATGTATTTTAACGATTGTAACAGTGATTAAAGAGGAACTGTGTTCTTTAATTTCATTGTCTTCTGTCTGGACCTCTTGGTTCACTTTTACACCTCAGCTTCTATCTTTATCGTTTTAATCCTGATAAATCCTTTAAACATATATCTTAGATTGTATTTATTAAGGGAGTGCAGTTAGTCACAGTGTGGGCTCCATGGTGACGTAACAGCGGGGGGCGGGGCTTAGCCAAGGGTCAATTAATCCCACCACTGTCACTTTACCTTGCCATTTTTGTCTCTAAATGCTTTTGTATAGTTTCTCTTTTTTATTCTAGTTTTATTTTCATATACCCATGTTCCTCTGGGGATTAATTAAGGTTTGTCTTATCTTAATATTATAGAAAAGAGCTTTTCAAAGTAAATGTAGAAATCTGAAAAAAGGCTTTTTACAGATTTATTAAAATCTAACGGCAAAACTATTAAAATAAATTTCACCAGAATTTCCACGCTGTGATTTCCATCAAACACAAAACTGACACTTTGATTTCATGACGTAAGCGTGTAAAATGTTTCCAGGCCGCAGTGTTTGGTGTTGGCTGGTTATCCAAACTCTCGTCCCGCTCTGCTTCAGCTGGTTCATTCTTTCACCAAGAACGTCGGCCTCATGGTCTGCGCCCACGTCAGGACGGTACGTAGGGAGGAACATCGGCCCGTGTGGCGTTCAGGACCGTCTTTACATCGCTGAGCGTCCGTCTCTCTCTTCTGTTCCAGGTGACCCGTCGGCCCAACTTGAAGGAGTTGTCTCAGGAACACGCCCGCTGTCAGCGCTGGCTCAATAAGAAACGGCTGAAGGCCTTTTACACCCACGTGTTCTCTGACAACCTGAGGCACGGGGCGCAGTTCCTCATGCAGGTATGAACGCCTACGTTAAACTCATTGACTTTGTTTGTTGCAGCTGCTCCACCGTGCAGAGACATCAGTGATTCCTTTTGTAACTCATACACACATTTCATTTATTAATATGTTGTTGAAAAGTAATGTTTCTCAAACACACACCGACTTTTTATTCCTGAAGATTTCGTTTTCGATTTTTTTCCTTCTTGTTCATTTTTCACACCATGTTCTACAGTATATGTAATAGTCCCATCCTTGTTCTCTGGTGTTCAGGCTGTGGGTTTGGGCCGTCTGAAGCCCAACACGTTGGTCATGGGTTTCAAGAACAACTGGAGTGACGGAGACATGCGAGATGTGGAGATCTACATCAACACGATACAGTAAGGACGGATGCGTCTTCTGTTTTTGACCCAAACACAGCTGAAGTGTTAGTATTTAGTGTCTGCAGACGTCTGAATGCAGCCAGAGAGGATGTTCTACGGTGAACAAAAGAAGCGATTTCAGGACAGTAAAGTCTGATGTTCTGTGTTCCAGCGACGCCTTCGACCTGCAGTTCGGAGTGGTGATCCTTCGTCTGCAGGACGGACTGGATGTCTCTCACATCCAGGGACAAGGTACAGCTGTCTTCCTCATGCATGTCTGTCCGTCTGTCCAGCATGCTGATGGACTGTCTCTGTCTCTGTCTCCCGTTTGTCCCTGCAGACGAAATCCTGTCGTCCCATGAGAAGCCCCTGGCTGGCGGTCAGGAGGTGGTGGTCTCTGTCATTCTGACCAAAGACTCCGACTCTGATTCCTCTCCTTCTAAAACCACCAGCAGCCAGAGCAGCCCGCTCATCATGAGAGGTACAATCACCAAGAATGTTACAACATGTTGTGTTGTTTCTAACTGTTTGCTGTGCTGTTATATAAATAAGTCTGTTATCGGATGTGGTGCTTGTGTAATCCTGGATAAATAAAGGTTCATTAAGATATCAAAGTGTTTCTTTAACCTCACCGTGTGTCGCGTATTCTGTCATGTGATTATCCTGTCATGTGATTATC
>NW_022280240.1:42636-54806 GCF_004355925.1 Anarrhichthys ocellatus | reverse complement strand
TATCATGTCATGTGATTATCCTGTCATGTGATTATCATGTCATGTGACTATCATGTCATGTGACTATCATGTCATGTGATTATCCTGTCATGTGATTATCATGTCATGTGACTATCATGTCAGGTGATTATCATGTCATGTGACTATCATGTCATGTGATTATCCTGTCATGTGATTATGCTGTCATGTGATTATCATGTCATGTGATCTCCAGCTACAGAGACCAAGTCTCCTCTGAGTCTGGCCGACCAGCGTCTGCTGGAGACGAGTCAGCAGTTCAAGAAGAAACAGGGCAAAGGAACCATCGACGTCTGGTGGCTGTTTGATGATGGAGGCCAGTTTGGTTTATTTATTAATATTAAAAAAAACTTTTGTTTTCATTCAATTCATTAATTATTATTATTATTATTATTATTATTATTATTATTATTATTTAGTAGCAGTATTTATTCATTATTATTATTATTATTTTAATCTTTATTTAATTCAGGCAGATCATTGAGAGTAAACTCTCATTCACAATGATGTAATTATTATTATAAATAATATTTGTGATCACATTACAGCAGCAGTTCACACGATCATCTTTAGTTGGACACGCTCACAGAATGAATCATCAATGAATGATATGGATATGAACAAACATGAGAACATAAGAGAGTACATTGCAGCAGACAGCTCCTCCAGAGAGCAGGAGGATGAGTGTGTGTTTGTGTCTGCAGGTCTGACTCTGCTGATCCCCTTCCTGCTGACCAACCGGAGCAAATGGGGCGACTGCAGGATCCGCGTCTTCATCGGCGGGAAGATCAACCGCATCGACCACGACCGCCGAGCGTGAGTACAACGAGCCGTCACCGTGTCTGCTCTTCACACACACAGAGCATTCTGTAGGGTGATCAATGTGTGTGTGTGTGTGTGTGTGTGTCCCATCAGCATGGCCACGCTGCTCAGCAGGTTCAGGATCGACTACTCTGACATCCACGTCCTCGGAGACATCAACACCAAACCCAAGAAACACAAGTACGACCTCTGACCTCTGAGTCTTCCTCTGCTCTGCTATAGGCTGTTATTATGACAGATAGCTGCTAACGCTCTGTGTGGTTGTGCAGCAAGCTGAGCTTCAAGGAGCTCATTGAGCCGTACAGGCTGAAGGAGGACGACATGGAGCAGGAGGCTGCAGAGAGGCTGAAGGCCCAGGAGCCCTGGAGGATCACCGACAACGAGCTGGAGCTCTACAGGGCCAAGGTCCGCCCCCCCCCCACACACACACACACACACACCATCAACTCTGACCAATCACGGTGCTCCGCTGTGACGTTACAACCTGTTGTCTTCGACTTTCAGAACAACCGTCAGATCCGACTGAACGAGCTGCTGAAGGAACACTCGAGCGCGGCGAAGCTCATTGTCATGTAAGAACCTTCAGCAGAGTTCGTCTGCTTCATCATCAGCGTCACACTTCTGCTTCACGTCTTCATGGAGAACTAATCAAACTCTCACCTTCAGATTCTCTATTTAAATAAAATACTAACAGCTCTGAAAACCTGCTGCGTAGAAAACGTTCCTTCTGTTTATGAACGTATGATCAGAGAAATGTAGTTTATGTATTAAATCTGTGAGTGTAAAACTGTAAAACTTTCTCGAATGAATGACTTAATATCTCAACTTAATGAGACATTGTTTTGAGATTATTTCTCATCATTTTGAGATATTTAGTCATCATTTTGATAAAGTTTCATTGATGAAATGTGTCTCATATATTCTGTGGTCCTTCTCAGGAGCATGCCTCTGGCCAGGAAGGGCACGGTGTCCAGCGCCCTCTACATGTGCTGGCTGGAGACTCTGTCCAAAGACGCCCCCCCTCTGCTGCTGGTCCGAGGAAACCACCAGAGTGTCCTCACCTTCTACTCCTAACACACACACACACACACACACACACACACACACACACACACACACACACACACACAGATCTGATTCTGTGTTTCTATCCGGCTTCATTTGAGTCTCATTAATAAATTAAACATTTAAACGTCTGTTTCTTTTATCTCCAACAATAACCGGCTGTATATTATTTGTCTTCCGTGTGTTTTTATTGTGAACTTCAGTAAATATTAACTTATTTTATTGTTTATTTCTTTTGAAATGTCTGAAATGTTTTCAAATGTTTGCTGGTATTCAGGTGACTGTGAAGCGGTCGAGATTATTTTATTAAAATATTAACGAAACCGCATGTTTCTGTCACGTCTGCTTCAAGTCCACTTGTTATGGAATTATTCGTGGATATTTTAAGTTTCTCTGGACCCCAAAATGTTCCAAAGAAACTGATATCAAAGTAGTTTCACCCCAGATAATAAAGTAATGAAGTACATTTACTACAGTTATGAGGTACTTTACTTGACTATTTCTAATTTATGCTACTTTATACTTTATATTTACTTTACTACATTTATCTGACAGCTTTAGTTACTTTTCACATTCACAATAAATAATGATGTTTTATGAACTAGTTTACATTATAAAGTCATTAAAATGAGCTGTGTATGTGTGTGTGTGTGTGTGTGTGTGTGCGCAGAATGCACCACACTGTAGGAGGTAGCCTGCAGGCTGCGTTCAGCAGCATTGATGGCAGGAAGCAGAAAAAGTGCTGCAAAGCCAGTGCAAAATGTGCTGCATTCAGTGGTTCCTTGGAAAATGCAACATCTTCACCCAAATATGTATGATGGACAGTTTGACCGTTAAAAAAACAAATGTATAACTGATTATAACAACATAAGTAAAACATCTACAGGAAGGAAAGAGGCTGACAATAAATAAAAATATAAAACAAGACTATCAGTTAAAAATAACAAAAATAAACAAATGTATAGCTGACACCTTCCCTGACTTTATGGCAGTTTTGCAAAAAAAACTAAAAAAAGTTATCGCTGCTAACTCTCAGAAATACGACAGTTTAAGGGGATCTTGAAGGCATCACGGTTGAACGCAGCTCGTCACCGTTTATTCAACACAACAGACACACACTGCCTCCCGGACGGAAGAGAAACACGAGCAGAGCTGCACAGCGAGGTGACACTTCTTATACATTTCATTATTATTATTATTATTATTATTTAAACTTTGATGTTGCGTTCTGACCGCAGTCACGAACAAAGACGGTGAAGTCATTTCCAGTAAATAGACGGAGCCCGAGAGTCTCCGATTAACCTGTATACAGCTACACTCTGACGTCACTTTGATATCCAGCCGTGACATAATAAATAACAGTCCTCACGTGTAACAGTCCCAACGCTTTACATGCGTTAACTGGCTATAAACGAGCCTACTCACATCAGAATAATATCAGATCCGACTTCTGTCAGAGTTGTTGAATCATTATGGAAATATTTAAACCGAGAAACACGTGAGTTTTAAGCTGTTACATGTAAACTGCGATTTTGTAACGTTTATGATTTTTAGTGGGCGTAACCCCAAATATTGATTGACAGCTGTCTGCGCCAATAAGAGGGAGGAGACAAATATATCATACACAAGTTACAGAGTCCACTTTTCTAATCGGGTGAAACAGAGTACGTCTACACAACTTTAAAAATATTAATAATAAAAACCTACGTTCAAAACTGAGGTCATGCAATTCAAACAAGTAAAAAAAGAATTAAAAAAAAGCTAATAAAAGTGTATTCAGACAACGTGCAGTTTGTGTTGCAGCTTTACGCCAAAATAAATGTCCCCTCATCAACCTGCACTCAACAGCCCATAATGACAAAGCAAGAACAGGAGTTCAGAAACAATTTTTATAAAAAGTACAAAAAGTAAATATAAACATTCAGAGCCTGAACTCAGTGTTCCTGCTGCACCACTCAGTCGATCAAGTGTTATAGATGTTTATCACCTTTCAATCTAATCAAAGAGCAACGATCGAACAACACAAGGTCAACAGAATAAAGTGATCTGGTGCTGTGCAGCTGAGCGGTGATCTCCTCCAGACATGAATAATAATTAAGATAATACTATTTGTAGAGCACAGTTCATACAGACCACGTAGCTCAGAGTGCCGTACTTTTAAAAACAAACAAATAAAATAAAAGTGGTAGGAAGAAAGCGCTCGCATTTAAATAATTTCAACAGATGAATAAGAAACATTTTTACATTTAAAATGGAGAATAAAGAAGTTGTGCTTCAGAGTTTGTTTCCTGAGAGAACGTGATGAGACTTTATAGAAGCATCTCCACATCACAGCTGGACTCCAATCAAGGGAAATGAGACTCACCTGATAAATATGTAAATGTCATATTTTAGTATTTTATTTTCATTTGCAAACATTTCTAAAATCCTGTTTTTGCACAAAACGTGAGCTTTTAATTGTAGATTCTAAACTCCTCCAAGGTTCCTAAAAAGACCCAAATATCATTTAACCAGATGAAATAAATCATTCAGCTTTGCTGCGTTTCTTTGTTTATTATCATCAATGAAAGACGTTTTTCAAATCCTGGTTTTAAACACTTTAGAATGACTGAATATAACTAACAGCTTGAATCACACCTCGCTCCCACTGTTTTCTGTCTCTGATCACGTATTTACGGGAGGTTCACTTCCAGGATGACGAGCCTCCAGCTGAGTGCGCAGGAGGAGGCGGTGGAGAGGTTTCTGGACGCGGCGGCCCGAGGAGACCTGATCCAGGTGTCCACGCTGCTGTCCCACGTCCCCTCGCTCATCAACCGGTCGGGACACAGCGGCTGGACGGCGCTGATGCTCGCCGCTCGCAATGGACACTACGATGTGGTGGAGGCGCTGCTGTCGCACGGGTACAGACAGCAAAAATAAAGCAACAATACACACGAAACGTGACTTTAATGCACCGTTAAAGTGTTTGATTTATCACCGTAAAGCTGCATTAATAGGTTTCTGGCCACTAGAGGGCAGAAGAAGACTTTCAGGCCACATTTCTAAATCCGTTTGTTGGACCAGTTTGATTCGAATGTTTTATTTGCTAAATTGACATAAATAGCAGTCATTAGCATCGTGTCCCCCACACGCCTACCTTTGGATAGATTGCTTCTCCTGAAATCTCTTCTCTGTTTTTGATCTTTGGAGCTGCGACAAGTTCTCCGTGAACAGCTCGTCGCAGAGCGCCTACGATATCGCCAAGTTCTGGGGCCACCGACACGTCTCCAACCTGCTGGGCCGGACGGACGACGGCTGCCAGCGTGTCCTGCCGGGCTCCGACCTCCACCAGCAGGAGAACTACTTCAGCAGGGAGACGCTGGACCGGCTGAGTGCCAAGAGGACCGACAAGGTCTGGCTGGAGGACAGACGGAGCGACCCGGACACGGTCTACCTCCTGTTCTCCAACCTCAGCCCCATGGTCAGCGGCCCCCGGGAGGACGACAGCGCCGGGGTACGAGTGCATGCTGATGTTCTACCGTACACATTTAAAATGAATTTGTTACAAAGTCTCTCAGGTATTCGCGCCACAGAGGCTACAAGCAGAATATTATCAACTTAAGATTGACTCTCAGTGGTGAGACACAATCGTCCGTGGTCATTTCTAGAGTTATTTAACATACGTACAGAAGAAAACACGCCGAACCCCAAAACCCACCGCTGGAATTAAAAAGCATGTTTTCTTTAAACAATCGCCAAAACTAAACTTTTTATCAAAGCCAGAAGCTGTAAAAAACGTTATCATATAAGCAACCAACGCTCCCGTCGGAAAATTGTGATATTTCATCAAAAATGTATGCGTCATTTAAAATCTTGTTGTTTTTTTTTGCTTGAAAGTTGTGAGCTCCTCAGCGCAGCTATGAAGTCATGATTGACTCATCTGAGACCAACAGTCACGTGAGGACAAATCAGAGAAACTTTGACTGAATTTCAGGAAGTGAACACGGAGAGGGAGAGGGAGAGGAGAGGCTGGAGATATGTGAATAGTTCTGTGTATATAGCATGTAGAGCCTTTTAAACAATGGTAACACTTATGTGTTCTACTACAGAAAAGACATGTTTGAGTTCTCTCTACTTCTAGAAATAATTGTTCTGTTTCTTTCGAGGAGCAGGACTTTTAAACTGCAGTGAAGTTCAAAGCCAGAGAGAGAAAAAGAACGCCGTGAAACAGTTCGGAGTTCAGAGGTTTGAGAGACGAGTGAACCCAAATACACAAAAGAAAAGTCCAAATACTGATACCAACATTCTTATCTCAAGGTTCACTTATTAGGTTTTTCCACAGCTTTCAGTCATAGGTCAAGTCTTTCAACAGATATGCAAAGGGATGTTTGTAACAGTAAAGTGCCACATCGTCTGCGTAGAGGAGTAGACTTGTGTTCGTATTAAATGAAAAACAAAAGTTTTAGCAAATTTGGAAGCAAAAAATGTAAGATACTGGTAGCATCCAGTGTTTCAAATGCTTTGGAGAGGTGCGGCCTGGATTAACCCATATTTAAAGTTTTCGTCCTTCGAGTGGTATTTGGTGGTCAGTCTGACTTTTTCACATCAGAGATTCAAGTAGTTTTCTAACGCTCGTCATTCTAACTCTTAACAGGCTGAGACCAAGCTGTGTCGGTTCAGATACGAGGCAGTGAAAGACCTCCAGAAACCTGCCACTGTGCTCATCTTCCTGGGAGTGGAGAAGAGGAAGAAACCCTCCTCTTCCTCCTCTCAGACAGCGGATGGTGTCCAGGAGCCTCCCGCCTGGTTTGCCATCAACACCGATGAGGACGCTGCCGAACTTCTTAAACGCTGCCGAGAGAAGAACTGCTGCTTCCCGAAGATGCCCAACAGAGACCTGCTGAAGCTCAGCGAGGAAGAGGCCGGTGAGGAGGAAGCATCATCGCTCTCGACTGAAACAATTGAGTTTATATGACTCCTCCCATGTTTGATTAAATATCCTAAAGTCACGTCTCTTTTGTCCTGCAGGAGTTGTGGCTCAGGCTCGGTCGGTGTTGGCCTGGCACAGCCGCTACAGCTTCTGTCCCACGTGTGGCAGCAGCACCGGGCTGGAGGAGGGAGGATACAAGAGGAGCTGCCTGAACTCCGACTGCAGGAGCCTGAAGGGGGTCCACAACACCTGCTATCCACGAGTCGGTACGGAGCTCCAGAAGCCTTCCTCACCGATCTGCTTTTGATCAGTGCTATCAATGGCCTGGATGGCCTACATTTGCACGAATAAGACAAAAATAAATGGTGAAATCCACCCTAACAATGTATTTATAGTCGCCGTAGTGAAGCAGCGCGATGTTTTAGACCGGCCCGTTGTTTGATTAATGTGAAAATAATCAAAACGTATTAAAATCAACTTCAAAACTTTCCGTAATAAAAGATACACACACATCTGTATGTATTATAAGTGTTATATCAACTTTACAGACTGCTACTAGAACAGACTTGACTTCATGTATCTGTGGACGTGTGTCTTCAGACCCAGTGGTCATCATGCTGGTGATCCACCCCGATGGAAACCAGTGTCTACTGGGGAGGAAGAAGATCTTTCCAGTCGGCATGTTCTCCTGTCTGGCCGGATTCATAGAGCCTGGTAACACACACACACACACACACACACACACACACACACACACACACACACACACTACATTGACTAACCGGTGCCTGAACCCGGGCCTCACCTGGAGCTCCTCCTTCTCCTGCAGGGGAGACGATGGAGGAGGCGGTGAGGAGGGAGGTGGAGGAGGAGAGCGGGGTGAAGGTGGGGCCGGTGCAGTACGTCTCCTGCCAGCCGTGGCCGATGCCCTCCAACCTCATGATCGGCTGCCTCGCTGTCGCCATGTCGACCGGCATCAAAGTGGACGAAGACGAGATCGAGGAAGCTCGGTGGTTCTCACGGCAACAGGTACAAACAATAGAAACTAATGATGATGATGATGACGATGATTACAGCATCAATGACGTCATCGTTAAGAAGTGACCGTGGTCATTTTCTTAAAACAAGTCACACTTACTGGACGTTTTCCTGAGCTTTCAACCGTCTCAAAATCAAAATAAAAACAGGTTTTCTGAGCAAAAGAGTGAAACAACATGCTGAGTGTTTAAATCCAACGTTTCTTTTTCTCTAGGTCATCGACTCGTTCAGAGGAACCCGTCCAGCCTTCACCGTTCCCCCCAGACAGACCATCGCCCACCAGCTCATCAGACACTGGATCGGCATGAACTCCAACCTCTGACCTGCAGCTCTCAACCTGCAGACGGTCACACGGGTCCTTTAAAGACAACCACAGCCAGCAGCAGATGTCTGAACTGCTGCGAGTCGAGGGAATCCCCGGTTCTTCAGATGGTAGCCAACGCGGTGCTTTAATGTGGTTTGTATTCACTGTTACAGCCACATGGTTGAGATGCTGGCTGGTGTGTGGAGCGGTACGTAGTGCAGATGTGACAACAACACACTCGTACTGGACTCCAGATCTCAGGTTAGAACTTACACGTGGGAACTTGTAGTGTGACGATTAATCCCCCAAAAGGGACAAATTTAAGATAAATTTAAAAGTTTAGGAAGAGATGGAGAAAGTGCAGACGTTTAGGTTATAACACCAGATAAATGCAGAAAGATTGAATCTGTAAATTAGACAGAAACAGCAATACTGTGATATTAAACATCAGAATCACATCAATCTCAAACTCCTCTGAAGCTTCAGGTCTCTTTGTCAAATCAAATATCATCTTCATACATTTATTAAACGTATCCACAAGAGAAGAAGATTAACTGACTGATAATAAAATCAAGTAGGATTTTCCCTCGTCAATATCTGCCGTGATGGATGACGATTATTAGGTCAAAATCGACAAAATGGCCGACACTGGGCGCTGATGATTGATGCACGACAAATGTCTATGAACTGGAAATATTAAATTGCTTAATAAAACTGATTCTCGGTGTCTGTGGCATCACTGTCTCACATGTTACTGCTGTGAACGGATGTAAAACAGGCAAAATATTCAACAATCTTTTTTGCTTTATTTATGAGAAATGTGGGAGGAGAGAAAGACGGTAACCACAGTAACAGAGCAGCATGTAGCCATGCTATCAAGTTAGCAATCAGTGTTATATTAGCAGGTTATTGTGCTAGCATTGATGCCATAGAGTCTCACACACACACACACACACACACACACACACACACACACACACACGAGGAAATCACAAGTGCAACAACTTCTTTGATCCTTTAAAATCACAAAGGTAGGCAGACAATAGAGGACAAGGACTCTCTCATTTCCCCCAATTTGTGCCGCCTCGACGACTCGACTCTCCGGCTTGTGATCAGAAAATCGATGTCAGCGCTCCATCATGAACAACATCCCAATCCCTAGAAATGCATCTGGAGGAGCTGTGAGCGAGGAAACACCAGAGTGTCCTTTATATAAACAAGTAAGAGGCACAAAAGTGGTCTGAGCTCAAACCACGGCTGGACCGTTTTATTCTCCTTTTAATACAAATATTTGTAGTTCACACTATAACGTCTATATTAGCCTGTGTGTGTGTGTGTGTATTAAATCAAATAATGTGTGACTGTAAAACTAAACAGCTGTTATACAGCTACGGTGTCTCTTCCTCGCCTCCTAGGCGGGACTAAGACGCGAGGAGAGGAGGCGAGGAAAGGAATCGAGGAGGCACAAAGTATCATGAAACTTAGACTCTTGGTTTGCCTGCAACACACCAAGCAATAGTCTGTATTGTTTTGTGAACTCCAGCATCGGAGGATGAACTCTTCTCATGTCACACCAGCGTGTCTCTCACTCTTCTTCTGCAGTTTGGCAACTCTTTGCTGCACAATCACTCTCACAGATCAGGCATCCGTTTGCCACATACTCGGCCTCGCACGTCATCTGATAAACATCGTGACCGTTTGCCACCAATTCACAAAGATCAAATGTTTCTCTCTTGAGCTCCGTCTCGTCGTCTCTCTGAGCAAAGCGGCCGTTTGCGTCGCTCGTGTGACGCAGCGGGGCGACGTCCTCAGATAAGAAAACCGCGTCGGGGTGTCGCCGGTTGTCTGGGTAGTCTGCGTGATAGGACTGGAGAGAAACCAGTGGGTGCTCCGTGTTTCCTGGGGCGTCGGGACGGTACTCCGTGTCCAGCTGGAGGGCTGACAGTTTGACGATGGACAGCGGAGACGCGTCTTCGTGGAGGTCCTCTTCAGAGTTCGGACAGACCGTGATGAGACTCTTCTCTACGAGAACATCCGTCACCTGGAAGTCCTCCATGTCCAGGACGTGTCTGTCTGCAGCTTTCTGTTGAGGGCAACAAAGGACTGGATTCAGGGAAGACCAATAACGGAATTAAGTCCCTTTTTAAGTTTGAATATTTCAAAAGATAATAAAGCGCCAGTGAGGAGTTGTAAACATGCATCAGGTCAAGGGTTCAACAAGGTCTGATACCAGGGATGGATCCTCTGCTCCAGAATGAGAAGCATTGAGACAGTGATAATAGCGCTGCAGGTATTTCTGAAGCTAACAGGAAGTTAGCATCACTGGTTCCATCCACAAACAGCCAACGGGATTATGATTCTTACAGGTGGTTCATCAAGATAATCTTCACTAATGAACTCCACTTTTATGATGTTTGAAGTGTAAAGTAACTCCACCATGGTCACATGACTTCACGTCTCCTCCACTCAGCTAAAGGAGGACTAGTGTCCTAGTGAGGACGCTTAGTTGCCTCCTTTACACTCTTTAAGATTCAGGTACTTACTGACCTGTTTTATATCAGAGGACTAAACGTTTAAATCTCTTCAGCTGCTGTTAAACGCAGATCTTATTTCAGACGTCTAATTAAAAACACACCGACTTTGAGACGAGGGAACAGGAAGCGTAAAAACGATGACTCGTGACAAAATAAGTCTTTAAACCTGAATATGAGACGAAGCAACATGTTAAACATGATTGTTTATAGGGACGTTAAACTAGCAGAGCACTCTCATGACCTGAGAATCAGGAGCCAATCACAGGCCGGTATATTTAAGAACTCACCTGGTGGTTTGGATCCATCAGCCACTGGCCTGTCGTACTGCCCTGAGGGCTGCAGATGGGCGGGAAGAAGTAAGACTTGTACCTGCACAGAAGAGGTATGAGAGATGGATTTTAATTTACCAGTTTAAGTAAGAAAGTTAATCACACAACCTGCACAGCATTTAACCCTCTGTCCTCTAACAGATCAGGAAAAAACAGAAGAAACCCTCAAGACAGCTGAGGAGGGAGCACTCTCTGTGGACGGACAAACGTGCAGTAGATGTCGTGTGTAAAACGGTAGAACAACACTGTAGAGAGTGTGAGAAAGTAAGAAGCTGCATTCTCTCTAGTGTCCACCAGGGGGCGACTCCTCTGGTTGTATAGAAGTCTATGAGAAAATGACTACTTCTCGAGAGACGTCACCATGAGGACCTCCACTTCTTATACACAGTCTGTGGGTAAAGTAAAGGCTCCTGCTCCAGCCACAATAACAGAACAGTAGCTGTTATTCATCGGTGTGTGTGTGTGTGTGTGTGTGTGTGTGAGTGTGTGAGTGTGTGTGTTGACTCACAGAGTCCTGGACAGGATGGAGATGATGAACACAATGACAGCCAGCAGCAGCAGAGGAGTCGCTGCAGCCACCACTGGTACCTCATCTGAAAGGATGTAAATGAATGAATTATTCTATATTTTAGATTTGATTATTGACTATTTGACTGAACTGGCAAGCGCTGAATCGTCACTTCGTCATTTCCACTGATCAGAAATAATTCAAAGGAATCACGAGTGAGTAAGATAACAAGCTGAAGCGATGAAGGCTGAAACAATCCCGTTCTGTGTTATATTCTCTTCATCAGATACATCAGGACTGGAGGGAGGCGGATGTTTGTTCCCCGTGTGAAACCAGTAGTCAACGTTATTTGTCACGTAACTTGTGTACTTAAGAAACGACACTTCTGTAGTTATTTCAACCCAAACCACCGTCTTTTCTTAAACCGAACTGAGTTGTTTCCTGTGAAGACGAAAGTTTATTTTGAAAAGACTGTATTCGTATAATGAGCAGAAATTTACACTTTTGTAGTAAATCGCAGAAAAAAATAAGAGTAACTTTTCGTAAGATATCATACGAACCATTATTGAATAATGTATTTGAAGATATGTTGGTTGGCTAACTTATAAAAGAGGCGTCAGCTTCTGGTTGCCCAAAACCAAAT
>NW_022280240.1:32110-42236 GCF_004355925.1 Anarrhichthys ocellatus | reverse complement strand
TATACAACCAGAGGAGTCGCCCCCTGGTGGACACTAGAGAGAATGCTGCTTTAACACATGAAGCACTGGTATTGCAAATATAAATACATGTAGTGTAAACAACAGTAAGCAGTTTTATGTTTCCTGCGGATATTTATGTAGTAAATATATTTTATTTATTCAAATGTTTCTCCCTTCATGTTTGGTTCTTCTATGTAATGCATGTTCTGCTGTTTGCTGTCATTCATCTGTTAGAGTGGTTGCCACAATGGATGGCAGCCTGGCAATTGTTGCTGTCGAGTCCTGCACACAATTCTATTTTAATTCATGATGCAAGATATCCTGTTCCGGTTCACCGGAAATCAATATTAGATGTCAGATTAATTATTATTTCTTCTATGTAATTATTCTGTCTTTGTTCATTCTTACACATAACAATCTAATATTAGTGTGCCTACACTTTAACTCATTCTGTATTTTTTAACTTTCTTTTTACTGCCAAAGAACGACAGTCCTGTGATTTCCTCAATCTCTTCTTCTTTCAAATTGATCTCAAAGTAAAACAAGATTAAATGATTCAAAACCCTAAAGCAAAGAAAGCTGCAGACTGCTTTGCTACAGTACCGATCTTCAGTCTTCCTCCATCAATCATCACGTACGGTGTTCCCAGTGAACGTGTAACGCTGTCGCTAGCATGCTAACTGGGGGGGATGAGGTCTTATCTGAGGGGGGAAGCCTCAGGTTGAGCTGGACTAACCGGCTTTAAAAAGGTCGGATGTAACCGTCACCAGCATGTTTACCTCCCTGCTGCAGACTGGCCGGCAGCGACTGAGGAGGTCCACACTGCTGGTGGTAGATGGGGAACACGCTGATCAGGTAGGACTCCTCACGGTCAACATCTGCAAACACACACAGTTAGTACATGTTGTAAATAGAATATGATGTATGTTCTTGGTATCTATTCACCTCAAATAAAAAGTGAGTCAGGCCTTTGTTTGAAACAGGCTTTTATTTTTCATTAGCTTCTTTTGCTCTGCAGCCATTTCAAAGTAAAAGCCCAGCTGCTAAAATGCTTTTATTGTGAAACAGCTGCAGAAAGTGTTTTGTTCTTATAGTGATGGTTATTTATTACAGCAAGTTAAACAGAGAGGCATTTTTGACCCAGGGATGACACAAGGGTTATCAGATGTGTGACAGAGCAGCTTCTAGATCAGGAGATCAGAGAAGTTTGACGTAAGCAACCAGCATCCAATTCTGAGTCGAGAGAACGCAGCTTTAAGACACGTCAGCATTGGCTTCACTCGTCACAACCGTTTAAAACACACACAACCTAAACAAGTATCTTCTCTGGGGTTGTTGGATATTTTCCCCAAAAATGGATAATTCAGAAAATAAACAAGAAGTTGAGTATTCCAACACTTTCACCTGGTATGACAGCGGAGGTGGTGAGGTTGTCCACTGTGGTCCAGCGGCTGCCGGTGGTTGGACGAGTCTGGGAGCGCCACTGAACAGCGAGATGACTGACGGGCGGGACAGTGGGCGGGACTTTGGGGTTCTCCCATTGGACCAGAAGGCCCTTCATAGCCGGGAAGGAACTGGAGACCCAGAAGTGTCTGACCGACGGGGGGGCTGCACAATACAAAAGGATGCTTAGTGATACCTGCATCTTCATCATGAACAATAGCTATACTCATTATTTAAATCTGTTGAGCGTTTTGCAGCCCTGCACAGTTCAAGATCCCTTCTTTTAAAACAGCTACAAGTCAAAAACACTTGATACAAGTAAACATTTCCTAATCAAAGAATATTTGACGTGTTGCAATAAGTTTTATTTGAACATCAAGACGCCTGCTTCCTTCTCTGACAGGATGTTGCAGAAGTAGAGAGCTTTAAACACGATAGTGTCAGTTTAAAAGTTCACGATCGGCACATTTGATGGATAAACAGGACTCACTGCTGCTTGGAAATCCTATGCATCTTGTTGTGCATCAACACGTCCCCAGGACATGACCATGTGAATAAATATCAGTATGTCTATGTGATAACCACAGTGTGACACTCACTGGTCCATCTTTCTGGGTCAATGCTGAGATGTGCAGCGGGTCCGTAGCCAGCCGCGTTGAAGGCTGCGACTGTGACGCTGCAGTTCCCCTCGTCCACCTCCAGGAGCGCCGTCACCTCTGTGACGTTTTGAATGTGTCTGTGCTGCTGCTGCTGCTGCTGCTGCTGCCTCTTCTTCTTCTTCTTCTCGGACGGCTCGTAGCTCACCTGGTATCCAAGGATACGACCTCCGGCATCACGGAGGTCGAGGTCCTGCAGAGAGACGGGACGTTTGTGTGGAAACGGATATTAGTTTCAGTCAAATTAAGATGTTTGTTAGTTTGAGTTTTGTGTTGAACAATGTTTTGGTTTATTTTTTGTCAGTCAAATTATTTTTCTGCATCTTTAGTTAGTCCACAAATCTGTTGCCTCTTTCTTTCTAAGAACCGGTGATGTTTGCTAACATTACTAACATTAAGACATAACATTACTGACATTAAGACATAACATTTCTGAAATGTGAGATTCTGCTTGTTGGTGCGACGTTATGCTAAATCACCTCCCAAAGTTTGGGTATTTTTGCACAGAGATTCCACAGATCATTCAATAAGACTTTGCATTAAAAATAAATTAGCTCAATTGTTCGTCTTTCGTATTATGGTTTAATTTGTACTTGTTTAATGTTATATGTTTTGTATAGTTTTAGTTTTCAAAGGCTACTTCTTATTTAGTTTTATTCTTTTCTTTGCGGCACAACATACAAAGAGTACACTGTTCTCTCAGAGCAAACAAGTCTGTGACGCTGCTCGTCTGTGACGGACCGTCAAAGATGACAGGACGTATAGAAAATGACTTTTCTGTATGCTCTGAAAAAGTCAATTCTTTTATTGATGACTGTAAAAAGTATTGCTGATGTACCTTCCACATGAGATGAAGGAGAAAAGATCCACCAGAGTCATTTTTCTCCACTCTGTAACACACCTCTGGAGGCCGAGAGGGCGCTGCAAATGAAAAACATGTTCAGACAATTTCACAAAGTCTCTTTCTAAGTTTCTTCCCACATCCTGTGAATCTCCTCGGCACATTCATTTAATCTGGGTTTGAATGTAAACTGGTACCCTTGTCCAGCGTCCTCGCGCTGACGTCGGAGCTCCAGTCGCTCCACCAGATGCCGGACTTCTCTATGCAGGCCACAGCAGCTCTGTAGACGGTGGACACCAGGAGGTCTTTGATTGTGTAGTTCTGTGTTTGATCTTCATGTGCAGGAACAGAATCTAGAGCCTGGCAACCAAAACAAAATACAGCAAATTAATGAGAGAAAAAACTTTTTGGTATTTGGTCACCGAGAAATCTGTCTCCACCAAACAGAAATCTCCGATATCAGATGTGTCAAATGTCATTCCACCATCTCAATACTTTTAATTTTCGTATTTTACATGATTTATATGAAATTTAGCCTCAAATTTCCATCCCTGCTGCGTGAAGCAATTGTTAAGCTTTCCAGTCTTACAAAGAAAAGGGGTCGGACGAGTACTGGAACCAAACCTCCAGCTGCTCTGAAAACAAGCTCAGCTAAGACATGAACTTTTCAGTATGTGTGTGTTCTTGTACCAATAGCGTCGTGGGGACTCAGACCCACAGATGCATTGTGGGGACTCATCTAGGGACAAGCGGATCTACATAAGTTTAACTTTATCTTAGGGTTAAAGGCCTCATACATACAGTGTTAATCAAACAAATAACACAAAAGATTAAAATTGTAGCATTTAAAAAATAAACACTCCATAGTGGTTGTACAGTTGTTAAAGATCGGGCTTCCAGGTAAAAAGTCAGTACAATAAGTGGTGGAAGAAGTATTCTGTGTCCGTGTTTTACTATTCCTTTATATCCTGTTAGTTTAATCTACATCAATGCATCACATTCTATAAGATCATCATACGTTTGTAGCATTGCTGACCTGTGAGAACCACAAAAAGAACAGCCTGTTGTCAGCTTTGTGACGATGCATTTTCCAGCTGATCCAAAAGGCTTTTAAAAGAGTTTATTTAGCTGAAGAAGGGTACATAAAGGAAACACTTCATCCTTCAGTTTACCACAAACATTCAGCATCAACACATCTGGAGATACGTGGTTTTACCTGGACAGGAAGTAACCAGTAACTAAAGCTGTAAGACAAATGAGGTGGAGTAAAAAGTACAATATTTATCCCTGAGATGTAGTGGAGGAGAAGTAGAAAGTAGCAAAACATGTAAATGCTCAAGTACAAGTACCTCGACTTTGTACTTAAGCACAGTACGGAGAACAATGTTTTTGTAACCTGTATGATAACCCAGGTCCATGTGTGATCGCCATCGACTCTGTATCGAAGCCGACAGACGCCGCCACCGCTGCTTCTCCAAGACACACTGACTGAGTCCTCAGTGGAGGCAAGTAGACTTAACACAGGCTGAGAGGGTTTGACTGAGAAGAGGAGACAAGGACGCAAAGAGAGGGGACAAGGAGTCAGTGATCTCCTGGAAACATTCAGTTGGCTGGTATTCATTACTGGGTTACTGCGGTGATGAAGCATCTGGTCCACTGACCTGCAAGTTTAAGATCCACGGTGTGAGGCCGAGACCAGATCTCCCTCCCCGTGTAGTCCTTGATCCGGGCCGTTACGTTGAGGACGGTGGTCGGGTTGATGAATGCCGGACAGTAGTCAATTTTAGATGTTCTGAGGAAGAAGAAGAAGACGAAGAAGAGAGAGAAGGAAGGAAATCAAAAACAAACAGAGATTAAGACCTTGATATCACGCTTTCGTTTCTTCCAGTATGTACTTCTCTAAATGCACCATAAGAAGATTGCTCCTCTACATGTCAGACGTATGAAATGATTAGAAATGATATGCAGAGCCTAAAGCTGGACTTCCAAATTAATAACTGTTCATATAGCAACTTTAAAAGCAAAGTGATATGACAGACAAAGTAAAGCAATAGCAGGACACCGTACAGTACAACAACAGGAAGCCAAACGGAAGCAAGAAAAAAACTGAGGTTAAAATTTAAACACAGATAAAACCGTGCTAATAGATAAAAACCAATAAATAAATACAAAGAGAAAGAAAAAAGCAATAAAAAGAGGATGTACTTCAGTAGTAAGCCGTCTCCCTTTGGTTAGCGTTTACCTGCTGAAGATCAGAGAGACGTCAGGCTCGGTGTGGCTGTTTGACTCCCGACTCCACACACATGTGAAAGACCTGTGTGATTCCTGGTAGTAACACGACATGTTCAGGGTCTCTGCGGGAAAACAACTTTCATTGTGACCAGAGCGGACCACACCTGTGTCATAATCATCTTGATGTGCAACACCTGCTGCCGGGTCTTCTCTACCCGTACTACCAAACGATTTAGTTTGTTAGAAAAAGATTTAGAACGTCCCAATACATAGTTTCAGAGGCAGAATGACAAAAAAACAAATAACAGGATGTTCTACTACATCCATTCACATTTTGCAGTTATGGAAGCCAGCCTGTTTTTCTGGCTACTCTGACCCACAATAGTTTGCGCAGCAGATATACGAGCCAGGCGGCAACCCCCGGTTCTGAAGAGTGAAGCCAAAGCTTCATGTCTTAAAGCAGCATTCTCTCTAGTGTCCACCAGGGGGCGACTCCTCTGGTTGTATAGAAGTCTATGAGAAAATGACTCTACTTCTCTCTTGATTTATTACCTCAGTAAACATTGTAAACATGAGTTTATGGTCTCAATCTCTAGTTTCAAGTCTTCTTCAATACAGCATGATGTTCATTTAGTACATTATGATCCATTTAGAGTCAAACAGACCATAAAGCAGGGGATGCTTTAGGGCGGGGCTACACGGTGATTGACAGGTCTCTACCAGAGAAGTATACGGTGTCTCTACGTCACTCCTCCTCAGTCCAGATATGGTCACTTCCTGTTCACTGGTTGCAAAAAAGCCAAGATGGCAGCAGCTGTAATCCAAGTAATAATAAGTAATACAGTCTCGGGTATGACCAAGAGGGTGAAAGTTTAACATGCAATGTTTGAGGAAGTATCCCATGTTGAATGACAGAGTCGGTCGCAACACGTTGGTCAAGTACATATTGTCATGTAAAATAAACAACAACAATAACAAACCCTGCAGTGTGTCTTGGGTTACTTTTCAAGGAGACTATATTCCATTCAATGCAGTGAGCCCTTCATACGATGGAATAAACAGATGGGTCATCAGGGAAAGTGCTCACCAACGTGGATCTTTATCAAGACGTAGGCACAAGATTATAGCGGAAATAAACTGTTTGCGTGCAAAGAAAAAGTCTTAGATATTTAATTTAAACTTGTGTAAAAATGAACAACAACTGAATTGGATCTGATTAAACCAGTTTCTCCCCAGCATGAGCTCATGAGAGTATTGAGACAGTGTGTGGAAACAAAACAGAGGGAAACGCTTGTCAAGATATCTGACTGTCAGTTGTATACGAAGTATTTAGACGCTTTACTTTAGTAAAAGTACTAAAACTGTAAAAGGCCTCACTTCAGTTAAAATATGTTATCACCTCTACTGTTGAAGTGTTATCCTAGAGGACATGGAAATACTTATAATTTACATTACGCCACTGCTGACTACTGTGTGTGAGTGTTCACCCCATGTAGATGCAGGGGGTCGAGGTTCACAGTCTCTGGGGTCAGTCACACACACATGCTTGTCTTTCCCACACGCCTTCAGATCAGACTGCTTCACCATCACCTCTGACACACAAACAGAAAAACAAACACTTTTTGAAGTCCGGCAGCTTAAACAGTGTTTCACAGACACAGATACCAGAGAGCTGAGCTGTTCATGATACATCTGTATGAATGCATTTACTTGTATGTGAAACATATTCTCCTCCCGAGAGAAGAAACACAGCCAACAACGGGACTCAGTTATCTACGCTGCTGCTTCTTTTTTATTACATCTGTTCAGCACCATATTCACATTCTTTTGTCAGATTGTTTTACATTTGAGTTATCGAACCCTGTTAGATGTGCTTTAAAGACGTAGCAGCTGTTAGTCGTGTCTCACTTGTCTTTAGGATCTTATTTGTTGTGTTCTGTGAATACGACGTCTGCTGGGGATTAATGACGCGTTCTTATGTAATATAATACAACTTTAAAGTGCAACTTTGTGAAGTTAAAATCTGAGTATTTAGAATAACAAAGGTGTAAAATACTGGATATAACTTGATGTAGCTAATACATCAACGACTGTTGACTGATGGTTCCACGGATCAGAACCGAATATACTTCTAACGTTAATTAAAGTGCGATTGTTAATAGAATATTTCTCTATGAAATGCTTTTTACATTTCAGTGGTTCTCAACCTGGTGGTCAGGATTCAAACACGTTTTTAAATTATTACATTTATTATTTCAATTGTCTTGAACATGAAGGTTTGAGCGGATCAGTGAAAACACTAAATAAGAACTTTACTAAAGTAAAATCATTGAGTTGTAGTACTTTGAGATACTTGTCCATCTCAGAGGACAATGTTGTACTTTTTTACTACATTTGTCTGACAGCTTAAGTTGCTTTGATTTTATGAACAAATATATGAATCAAAAATATGTATTCATCTTGTAGCACACAATACATATATGAATATATAACTTCAGGACCTTGCAGGCTCCATCATGAAAGTTGTGTTTTTGCATAGTCAGACCTTTTACTTTAAGTACATTTTCCTGGTAATACATTTGTACTTTTTACTTGTGTACTATTCTGAATGCAGGACTTTTACTTGTAACAGAGTATTTTGTGTGTGTAGTATTTCTACCTTCTACTTCAGTGAGAGATCCAAACACGTGGATAACAACGACGTACAGATGATCTGAAGCTACATTAAGCACGTTTGGTAAATGTAATCCAGGTTCCATTTTAAATACATATGTGAGAAGTGGAAACCAACCATGAGGTTTAACGTTTAGATAAGCAGCTAAATAAAATATATATATATTATATTATATTATATTATAAGTGTTGTCTCATGGTGTCGGCAACTCACCGTGAGAAAACACACAGAGGCTCATCGCCGTCCACGTAGCGAGCTGCACTTCTGGAGACCAAATGTCCATCATGAAAGGAATAAATGAACAATAAAGTCAAAGGATCAGCTCATCATAAAACATCCAGACACGTATGACTGCTTATTCTTTCATTTCTGACGTGTCAAAGGCGAGGAAACCAGCAGATAAGCTCAGAGTGACGAGGTCAGGAAGTGACACTTATCAACACATCAAGTGTGCATGTGTGTGAGAGGATATACATTTCCTATGAATTAACCCCGTTTGTCCTGCACATCCTGCCATGAAGTAGACCAGAAAATTAAAACAAATCTGTTTATGATACCGACTGATTCAACAGAAACATAAACGTTTTTAAATGTTTATATCTGTCCTGAGTGGGACTCTCTACCGTGTAAACAAATAATCTGGAACAAAGAGCTGTTTAAATAGTTTTGTTATTTAAAAGACTTTGAAATGAATTTGTGCATAAAAGATGCTTTATAAATAATGTTTATTATTATTATCAATGTTATAGTTGTTTGTGCTCTCAGGTGGACAAAACATGTAATGGAGACACTGAACCTCAAACCGCAATCGACGGTTGGCGACCACCGGTCTAGAGGTGTTGGAACATCAGCTGAACCAACCTCAGGTTACACTGCAATATTTACTGATCAATAGTCAAACTCATTCTCACGGTCATGTGACACTTCTTTCATAACGCACGCACATGCACGCACGCGCACACACGCACGACCAAAACACAACTGTTCATCTGTTTTCTTTTCACTTTATTTCTTCAAAAGAAAAAGTTCAGCTCGTCTCTCCGCCCATTTCTCTTCTTCTTTTTCTTATAGAAAATGGAAAACAGAAACAAAACAAACGGCCTCGTACAAACATTTAAAAATGACGAACAGCAAAGAGAAACAACAGAAAGAGAAACGATGTACACACTGGTGAAGGAAGAGTTCTTCCTCAGCGCTGCTCGCTCTCCTCACTGTGCAGTGAAGTACAGCAGTAAACCAGCTTCCTAAGCACTGATTATTATATATATATATATATATATATATATATATATATATATATATATATATCGCACGCACGCACGCACACACAGTTGGCAGATGAGTGCAGAAGTGGACAAAGAAAGGCTAAACACAAGTACGCTTTCTGAAAGTGAAGTTCATGTTGTTTCATCACCTGTTAAAACATCAAGTTAATGTCTGTCAAACAAACTTATGCAGTTCATATATACATGTATACACACATACATACGTATACGTATACACACATACATACGTACACACATACATACGTATACGTATACACACATACATATACACACATACATACGTACACACATACATACGTATACGTATACACACATACATACGTACACACACACATACGTATACGTATACACACATACATACGTACACACACACATACGTATACACACACACATACGTATACACACACACATACGTATACACACACACATACGTATACACACACACATACGTATACACACACACGTACACACATACATACGTATACACACATACATACGTATACACACATACATACGTATACGTATACACACACGTATACACACGTATACACACATACATACATATACACACGTATACACACGTACACACATACACACGTATACACACATACATACATATACACACGTATACACACATACATACACATACACACGTATACACATACATACACATACACACATATACACATACATACACACACACACGTACACACATACATACATACATACACACACGTATACACACATACATACACACACGTATACACATACATACATATACACACGTATACACATACATACATACATACACACACACACGTATACACATACATACATACACACACACACACACATATACACATACATACATACACACACGTATATACATACATACATACACACACGTATATATACATACATATACACACGTATACACATACATACATATACACACGTATACACATACATACATACACATACACACATATACACA
>NW_022280240.1:26932-32010 GCF_004355925.1 Anarrhichthys ocellatus | reverse complement strand
GTATACACATACATACATACACACACGTATACACATACATACATACATACACACACGTATACACATACATACATACATACACACACGTATACACATACATACATACACACACGTATACACACATACACATACACGTATATATACATACATATACACGTATATATACATACATATACACGTATATATACATACATATACATACGTATACATACATATACATACGTATACATACATATACATACGTATACATACATATACATACGTATACATACATATACATACGTACATATACATACGTATATATACGTACATATACATACGTATACATACATACATATACATACGTATACATACATACATATACATACGTATACATACATACATATACATACGTATACATACATACACATACATACGTATATATACATACACATACATACGTATATATACATACACATACATACGTATACATACATATACATACGTATATATACATACGTATACATACACATACGTATACATACATACATATACATACGTATACATACATACATATACATACGTATATATACATACACATACATACGTATACATACATACACATACGTATATATACATACATATACATACGTATACATACGTATACGTACGTATACATACGTATACGTATATATACATACATATACATACGTATACGTATACGTATACATACATACGTATACATACATACGTATACACATACACATATACACACATACATACATATACATATACACACATACATACATATACATATACACACATACACACATACATACATATACACACATACATACATATACACACATATACATACATACATATACACACATACATACATATACACACATATACATATACACACATATACATATACACATACACACATACATACATACACACATACATACATATACATACATATATAAACCTCTGATGCAACGTTCACATGATTTCATGAAGACAATCCACGCTTCACTTGACAAACCGTTTCTTTTGTTGGATTCAATGAGTAGAAAAAGCACCGGATGTTTGAAACTACAACACACGAGAGACGTCTGATGCACGTCACAGGTCTCCAACATGTCCTCTTTATTCCCTCTCAGACGGCTGACGACAGCAGCGACCGATGTCTACAACACATCAGCGTGGACGTGACTGTGGATCGAGGTCACAGGAGCCACTGAGAAATGTTCTTCTAGGTTCTGATCCCTGAAGTTAATAACCGATATAAACATCATTGTACGGCCGGACTCGGGTTTCATAAACATGATTAAATACATGCAGAGAGTGAATGCCGGAGAACTTCCTCTTCACCGTGTCAGACATGCTAGCTCTGGCTAACGTTACACTCTGCCCGATCGCTACTGAGCGAGTGCAATCATCAGAGTCCACCATGGGAGTATTTAAGGAGTCATTTAGCTTCTTTGTGCTCTCTGGTGAGAGTTGCACGTGCTCAGTATGGATCAGTTAGCGAACGACACGTTGATGTTGTTGCTCAGATGATAAATGACACGATAACGAGGTATCGGGTCGGTGCAGAGACTCAGGGAAACACTCTGGGCTGCAGCAGAGGCTTCTCTGGTATCACAGAACTACTCTAGTTTATATTAAACTGTGTTCAGAAGAGAATCATTCTCTGAGAGACAGTAAATATGATTCAATCTGAGTTAAAGACCTTGTGACTTGTGAATTCATTCATCCGAACACTCATTTTGTGAAATAGTTTGAATTAACAACCGTCTGGATATTTAACCAGCTTTGATTTTAGGAGCTAAAACGACCAACGACATGATGTCAAACGGTTTAAAAATGGCGTCTAGCTTCAACGTACTTGGGACTGATGTCGACATGGTTGCAGATGAAGATTCCTGTTTTATATCTTCACAACGCGTTCACGTTAGCCGATTTATTTAGTTTCTCTCTTTAAGTCCAACTTCAGTCGCTTCCTGTTTCTTTTCTTTAAGTGCTCTTTGACTGACCAATCAGCTGCACGGAGCCCTTCTGCTCTCCGTCGCCCCCTAGAGGTCCATCCTGTATTTCGGAATGTAAATCTACTTCCCAGCGGTGTTGTGAACTTGATTATCTGTTTCGCTGTGACCTCATCATTTTGGCATTCGCGTTGTCGCTTTAAAGGACGCACAGAAAACAGACTCCGCCCTCTAGAAGCCTTCAGACGTGCGCTTATTTCTACACTTTAACTTCACTTTGGTACAAGCATATTGCTCCTTTACATCCATTCTGATTCATGCGTCTGCTCTCTCTCAGAGGGACGAGGACTCACACAGCTGCTGATGCCGCCGCCTCTCTTCAAGTTCATCTTCTTTAAGTCCATGATTAGGAGTGCAGGGGAGAGAGAGTGAGAGCGAGGTGTATAGCTCAGCAAAAAGAAGCACATTTAGCAGGAAACAAATGACAAAAGACTGAAAGTTCAAACTGAGATCGTGATTAGAAAAAGAAAAGGAGCAGCGCCACTTCCTCCCGGCGAGCGACGCTTGAGAAGCTGAGGACAGTCGGTTCTACAAAGTTCCTCACAAAAACACTCAGGATGTGCGTTTTCTTTTTTCAGCCAGATCGGCGCTTCATTCTTCCCAAGTCGAGGAAAAGCGGTCAGAGTTTAGCTGGGACGAACCGAACCGGTTCCATGATGAGTCCAGGTGTGTGTGTGTGTGTTATTTGTTGCGCAGCAGCTCCAGCTGGTCCTGGTATTCGGTGAACAGTCTCTGGAATCGCAGGTTTTCCACGATGACGGGTAAAACCTCCCGCAGCAGCTCGCGCTTGCGGAGACCCTGAACACACAGAGAACAGTTAGCAACACACCCGGCAGAGCTAGCTCGCTAGCTCGTTAGCAACGGGTACCAAAAAACAAGACGACGGCGTTCACAGTGTGACGGACCGGAGACGCATCATCACGTCTTACAATGATTAGACGCAGGGAGGACGACGGGCTAACATGACTCAGCGTTTCTCTCAACAGGTGTGAGAATTCTTTGATTAGTCGGAACATATTTGATGATTAGCAACATAACGGCTAGCTGATTGGTGCTTTCAGTTCACGTAGTTCATGAAGGAAAGAACACAGGGAGAAATAAAACCCTTTCTTTCCGTTCGTGCCGGTGTTTGTTGTGTTGGAGAACAGAAAGCGTAGCTCAGTGTTTTACTGAAACATTTTCAATGTCAGCGCAGACCAGATCCACTCCTTCTGTTCTGACCTTTCACAATAAAAGCCCTAGACTTATAACTGTTTACCAGAGGGAACTCTAATATATCTTACAGTGTCTTTAGCCTCAGACAGAAGCTGCTCTGGTCAACAGGATCCTGCTAGTTTATCCTCTGCCTGGGAGAATCTATTCAAACCTCTCAACGAAAATAAACGTTGCAAGTGTCGCAAATTTGCATCACTGATTGTTTTGATGAGCATCTTCGTGTGTATTCGACATGTCCCCCCGGCAGTGTAAAGGCCTGAAGACATTGGTTCTTTGAGTGTTGCGGTCGTACCAGAGTGGTGGGCTCCCAGGCTGTGGCGGCTGATTTGTGGACGGGACCCAGCAGCTCCTTACACAGCTCTCTGAGACGATGCTCTGAGCCTGGAGGGCACGCAGACACACACACACACACACACACACACACACATATATAAAGCTGTGTTCAAAGAGCTCTTTCACTACAGAATAATGCTCATGGAAGAGTTAGTTGATTACCTTCGTTGACGAGGAAGCGGGCGTAGATGAGCAGCCAGTAGCGGTACTCCTGCGCCGACTGCAGGGTGAGAGCGGACGCCAGCTGGTTCTCCAGGAAAGCCAGCGTCATGCTCTGCTGCAGGTGGTGAGGGGTGGAGGACAGGCGGGATGCCAGCCGACCGGCGCTGCAGGGACAAGAGAGACAGACGGACTCATTTACTTCTTTGTTACATTTCATCTGGACTGAGAAGGGGGAGATTTAATATCAAAAAATAGATTCTTAGGTGCAGGAAAACTCAAAAATCGGAAATTTAGAACTCAAATCTAAATTGATTCTAGATGTTTGATAATCCCATCGTAGCCCTCTGAGTCACAGTCGAATGGTGATGTGCCGAAAGATTCCCATCCCTATAATTATTGCTGTTCCTACTTGAGGTTGCGTCCCTGCATGACAGCCAGCGGCCCCGAGGACACAGGTGCATCGTGGGAAGGAAGGCAGCTCCTGAAGTCCGCACACTGGACCATAGAGTCTCCTTTGTCCGCTATCAGAGTCCTGAGAGAGAGAGAGACAGTGGGAGAGGTTTAATGCTTCAGTCTCACTCCACAAGAATCCTTCCAACCATCATCATCATCATCATCATCAGCGGTCTCCCTCGGGCTGTGTCTCACCACGTCTCCAGGGAGGAGCTGAAGCAGTAGGACTTCCCGTTGGACAGTCCGATGACGGGGACTCCATGCTGGGTCAGCAGAGACTGAGACACTGTGGTGTCAGCACCTACACACACACACACACACACACACACACACACACACACACACACACACACACACACACACACAATGTTTTCAGCGTGACTGGATGAAGTGGTTTGAAGCCGTCTTCATGTGAGGATAAACACTTGTTTATGGATCATCTTCATCATCATCAAGAGGAAGATTACATTGAATCGGTAGGAAATATATTTATTTGCTTTATTTCAATGAGTCTGTGTGTCGAGTACAGAGCTGGAGTCAGGATGTGGATAGCCTAGCTTAGCATAAAGACTGGAAACAGCTAGCCTGGTTCTGTCCAAAACACACCTACTTACAGCCACAGACTATAAGTGGACGTAGTCATTATGACGTCACCCATCGGCTTGTGGACTGATGATGTTTTGAAGCCTCGAGTTCAGCGTTTTGGCCATCGACTTCTTGGTTTTTGAAACCAGAAGTGATGAGAGGGTGGAGCTAAGTACAACAGAACACTGAATCAACATGTTAATATTAACTTCCATAAAGTGTAAACACACTATGAAAGGGTTAAAGTGACTAAAAGAGACCTGTCAATCACTGTGTAGCCCCGCCCTAAAGCATCCCCTG
>NW_022280240.1:24622-26532 GCF_004355925.1 Anarrhichthys ocellatus | reverse complement strand
CTAGAGAGAATGCAGCTTTAACACATGAAGCTCTGACTTCACTCTTCAGAACCAGAGGTTGTCTCCTGGTTACAGCTGTAATTAACAGGGTCAATATCCTTTAAGGGGAGTTAGGTGCTGGAACTATTTTCTTTCTTAAACTAACTGACTCCAGCTCTGTACTCGTCACACAGACGTGAGATCATCTTCTTCCACGACAGAAATCAGTTACATTTATTCCTAAAAACTCTTCCCGTATCATCACATGTCTCACCAGATAAAATGGTCAGCAGAGACTCGTTCTTCACCAGAGCCTTTTGTCTCTGAACGTCCCTGCACACAGACAGACAGCTGATTAATAAAACAACATCGCTGCTCTCGTACAGCTCTACGTGAACAACCTCGACTGAATCTGCCTTTCTATCCACTGCTATAAGAGGAAGAAGTTACAATCAACATATAAATGTCTCTGTAATGCACTTACGTTTGTGCCACAGGTCTTAGAGACATAGGTTTCACATCAGTCTACATGCATGGGGAAAATAACAGACAATAAATACAATAAATTAATTAAAACAGATAAAGTCCACCAACCAGACGGACAGCGTCGCTCCAGCCGTCAGCGCCATGACGAAGTGGGCGGAGCAGTGCAGAGCCGAGGCAGGCGTGGCCAGCTGGATGGCGGGGAGGAGCCGCCGCCCACAGGAAGAGAACACCGACAACATCCTGTCCTGGCAGGCGACGGCGATGACGTCGCTGGAGGGGAGGGGGGGAACCGGAGAAGAACAGATTGAGTGCCGTTGATTCAGTTATTTATTGAAGCTCAGTGCTTCCCATTAATTACCTAAACCGTGGCGGTCAAAGTCTATTTCACTCCGCTACAGTTTCATAATGAACCGGAAATATATAATTTCACTTTGACAGATCGATGCATTTAACAACATTTTCTGAGGGACCCCCCCGTGGTAAACTCTGGAAGCTCACGGAGCCTCGTACCTGCTCCCTGCAGCCGTGACCACCGAGCTGGGCAGCAGCGTGTTCCAGTCTCGTCCGTCTCTGGAGCACCGCAGCTGGCTGAGCTTCGAACCCGCAACCAGCGACACCTCGTTCTCCACCTCCAGGAACACTGACGGCTCCATGCTCACCTGCACACACAGACACATTAATTACACACTGTCAACAGGTTAGACACAGCGGTATCCCAACTATTAAGTCAATAATACAAACATCTATGTACGGTCACAGCCGGCATGTTTGGAAAACGTAACTTGATCCATGAAGCGTAACCTTCCTCAGTCTGAGCAGACATCAACACAAAAACATCACGGAGATGTGAATAGTTTGAGGAGGTTTTGTTTGTTAGGTGCTGAACTGTGTAAACAAACTGCAGAAACATGAGGAATTGTGGGTAGAAAGAGATGGATGCTTATGTGTGTGTTTGTAACAACAGAGAGACTTTTGTGGTGTTGTTGCAGTTCCCACTGGTCACCAGTAGAGGGAGATGATCACAGTCACTGCTGCTCCACTTCTGTGTGTCTCACACTATGAAGAGACAGGCTTCAGACTGCTGAGGTTAGAGACGCTTCAGCTCTATGCAGAAGAACTTTGTGTTGTGTGAGTGGCTTCCCTCTGGCAGGAGGCTGCGGTCCATCAGGACTGCTTATCAAAGCCCGGGACCCCCACTGACCCCCGAGACTTCTACATACACATGCCTGCTCAACTCTTCTGTTGAATATACACCTGACGCTTTGATAACAGACTTATTAACGTACTCTTTATTCGTTGTTTATTACGTTCTATTGTAAATTTTCATATAGTTTTTGCTCTTTCACTACTGCACTGTTTATAGTCATGCACCAAGCCAACTCTCTCTGTATGTGTGTGCACACACACACACACACACACACACACACACACACACACACACACAC
>NW_022280240.1:19464-24612 GCF_004355925.1 Anarrhichthys ocellatus | reverse complement strand
ACACACACACACACACACACACACACACACACACACACACACACACAGTGTTACCTGCAGACTGAAGGCCTTCTTTATACTCGGTGTCGGTAGTTTGAGAGCAGCTACAGGAGCCGGAGGAGCCGCCACCCTGCTGGGCTCCCGCTCCACTGGAGGAGATATCTGAGAGGAGGAGAGACAACACATTCATCCACCGCTCTCTATTCCAAGCACATCTGCACAAAGGGAGCTTTGACTAGACTCCTTGGTGACGCATAAAAAACCATTAGAGCCAACAAGAAGCTTTGACTGACTTTCCATAACTAAACCATCTGAATGATTGAAAAGCAGGTCTTCTTTAAACAATCTCTAAAACTACACAGTTCATCGCGGCCAGAGGCTGTAAATACTGTCATTATCACCAGATATTCATCTTTCCGACGGTCCTCAAACACATCATGTGTGATGAACGCTAACATCAGAAAAAGCAGCTAAAACAAAACGTAACATTATGTTTTATCTTCTTCTTGTCTCATTTAATATGTTGCCCCAAATAAACCGTTTACTGCAATCAGATTCTGGAAAAAACATTGTGAGCTCCTCAGTGCGACGAGGAAGCCATGATTGATTCTCCTGAGACCAACAGTCATGTGACAACGTTCTGTGAGAGACACGGTAGAGTTCGCTCTACGTGCCGTATTAAATTAAAGTCACATGTCCCCGCGACCCGAGTATGTTCTTCTTCTTTGGTTTATTAATGTTCTTCTAAAAAGGATGAATATAGTTCATCTATATCTGCTCGTCTTCTCCCTCCGTCTCTCTACCTGAGTGAAGGGCTGGGCGGTGGGGGCGGCCATCTTGTCTTTCCTGGGCCGTCCCTTCTTCCTCTTCTCCACCACCCCCTCTCCTCCGTCCATCAGCAGCTCGGGCTTCCTCTTGCTGAACGACAGGTTCTTGTTGATGGAGGCCATCTTGTCCTCGCTGTCGCTGCTGGTGTCGTCTTTGGTTTTCAAGTCTTTCAGGGCGGAGATGCCGTCCTTTGGCCTGCTGGACGAAAACACAAAGTCCCGGTGACTCCTCCACCTCACATTTGCACCATTTTTTCTTCCCTTATTCCGAGTCACTCACCTGTCCAGAGGCACCAGTCCGACTATGGAGGAGATGGTGGCGGTGACCCCCGGTGTGGCCTTTGATCTCTCTGTGAACCTGGAGTCCAAAGCCTTCATCGGCTCGATCTTGGAGGCGGAAGTGAGCAGCAGAGTGGACTTCACACTGGAGCAGAGAGAAGAAGAGAAGATCCAGAGTGATTGAAATGAAGGGTCAGAATTGACAGACGACAACACCACAGAAGAAGTCAGCTCATACCCGTCCTCCAGGCCCTTGGCGGCGCTGTTGGCTGGAGGCGAGGTGAGCATGGGGTCGTGGCCGGGCCTCAGGCCCAGAGAAGAGGCCTGTCCCGGGCTGGAGTCGGAGCTGAGCTGGGAGGTGAGCTGGTTGGACATGGAGGAGCCCGAGGGCAGGATGGGAGCGCTGTTGAACAGAGCCGGAGAGAAGTCCCTGCAGAGAGAGAAGACGGGACTATTTGTTGGTCTTTATTCTTGATCTGCGGTGCGTTTGAGCCCTCCGGGCCGCCATAGCGCTCGAATGTTTTCCCTACCCGGTGTCCAGCTGAGCGATGCAGAGCGGCGTGATTCGTCTTCTGCCGTCTGGGGTTCTCGTCTCCACTTGCTTCTTCAGAAGGTTCTGCAAGACCACGAAAAAAATAACACATCCAAGGAATTTAAGCTGAATATCTGTACATGAGTAATACCAGCCAACAGCACGGTTTAACCTGCGTCTAACTCTCTGTCCTGAACCAACCCAACGCTCAGCGCTGCTCGTTGGACGTCGCGTGTCAGCGTCTCACCTTCCTGATGTCCTCCAGAGACTCTCCGTTCATCACGCTGTTGAGTTTGGGGGCCGAGGACTCGGGCCCGGCGCCGCTCGCCCCCGAGTTGGCCTGGGCCGAGCTCTGCCGCTCCTGCTGGTATTTGAGCATCTCGGGGTTCTCGATGATGGTGGTGGAGAGCTGAGCCTCGGTGCTGGTGATCGCCAGACTCTTCCCGTAGATGTTCTGGTGGATGCTGTTCTGTACGCCAGAGAAGAGAGAGAGAGAGAGAGGGGAAGGGTTCATTTGAGTTCTTGATCATGCCGAACAAAGACTAGTTTTAGTCTCAGAGTTAAATAACTAAGTTTGGTGTGTTTGTGCGATTCCCTGATGTAGGGCGTCCAACCTTCTCCTCCTCGTTCAGCGGGTCTCCCAGTTCATCCAGAGAGAAGTCCAGGTAGGCGACCGTCCCGTCCATCGAACACACCAACATCCCCAGACCCGTCAGAGTCCTGACACACAAACACATCGGGCTCAGAGAGGAGGACGCTACGTTCACAGAGGAGTCGTCCTGTCGAGGAGATGTTTGTTTCTGTCGTGCAATCATTAATGAGTGTAGCCGGATCTTCTGTGCAGAAATACTGGCTTTAATCACAATGAACACACGTACCAACAAATACTAAATACAAAGAAGCTGCAGAGCATTGAAACTAGCTTCACACTATTCACTACAGCCCTATTTTAAACGATGTAAATGTAACCTGGGGAGCTTCTTTGACCTCATCTCAATGTTGCGTCTTTGTGCTACAGTGACAACCTCACGGGGGGAGACACTAACGCACACTCAAGACTCAAGACTCACCAGGAAATGTCCATAATGGATTTATCGAACAGATCATGGATGACCACCAGGGGGCGCTTCAGAGAGGTCAGCTGAAGAGGGGGACAGATGGACAGGAAACGATCGTATCGTCAGGAAACACACAGTAACTAGGACGGGGATATTTAAGCACAATTCAACTTTTTGAAAAAGCTGATACTAAAATTGATGTGTAGGCTTCATTCAAACGACCAATAGCAAAAACTACGGCAGCTTGCCAGGTGTTTGCCAGGTGTTTGCCAGGTGTGTAACAGGTGTGGGGTCAGAAAAAAGATACAAACTGTGAACAACTAAAGATTTGGCTTGAAATCGGCAACTTGACTGAGGAACCTGTGTCCCCGGTGCTGGACTTGCACGTATTAACATTTCCTAAAGCAAACTGACCCAGACGGAGAGTGATCGGTCTTTGCTGCCGACGGCGCAGCAGCAGTACGGACAGCCAGGTTTCGGGGCGCTGCCGTTCTTCTGCTTCTTCTTGAAGATCTTCGGGTTGAATTTCTACGGAGACAGAAACCAGATGCGTCAGCGTGCCGATGAACCGTGGGGGTGAAGTGCACAGGTGAAGGCTGAACGTGAGGCTCAAACGTCCTCACCACCACGGTCACAGCTTTACGGTGGCCCACGAAGTCCATGTTGGTCTTCCAGCCGTCTCTCTCCACGATCTGAGCGGTGGGGCCGGAGTTGTTCATGGCGTGAGCCGACACCAGATACTGACCGTCCGGAGACCAGGACAGACGCAGGACGTGGGTCGTCCCTCCACACTGACACACAGAGACGAGAGGAAAGTGGTCAAACCCTTGTTTGTGAACCGTGAGTGTGGAAGAACGGGCAGGAGAGCATACGGACAAGACAAACCTAAATACAATACGTAACAAATGTGGATGTTTCAAAGTAATGAGGCCACAACAATGACTTTGTTTACATGCACATACGTTTTCCACTATTATTCACAATATGACAATATTCTGAATTTGATACGGGTCATGTAGACACCATATTCCATTTAAATCCCTTTGTTTTCCTAATGTGGCATTTTCCGATTTCGACTTGATGAATGACACGTTAGTCGGAGTATGTATGAAACATACATTTCCATCAGCCATGTTACAGCTTAATAGGATTTGTGTGGTTCTCGGTGTCCGGGCAGACACAGCTGACTGTCCCTGTACCTCGTTGAAGGGTTTGGTGATGTTGGCCTCCATCTGCCAGTCCACCGTCCTCCACACTCTCAGGCTGTGATCGTCGGCCTGCGAGGCGATGTATTTCCCCACCGGATCCCACGTCAGACCTTTGACCAGCCCGGTGTGTCCTCGCAGACAAGTCACCATCTCTGGACGGACACAAAGGAGACAGAGACAGGATGAGAGAAACGTCTTCCTGCTCTAATGACATGTTATTCTGCTTTGAAAACAGAGTAATCGGTCAGTCATTTACTACCAAACGTTGGAGTTTCAGCTTCTCAAGTATGTAGATCTACTGCCTTTACGTATCTCAGGAATACTTAGGTTTGAACGTATCAGTCAGGCAAGATGAGCAACTTGATTACGTCACCTTTGACTGAAGGAATAAAAAATAAAACCTGCAGTATAAATTGCAATACAGTATACAGAGAGGGTTTCAGTATTTTACCTGGAAACTTGCGAGCGTTCCAGATGACGATGGTGTTGTCCACGCTGCAGGAGGCCAGCCACACGTCATGAGGAGACCACGCCACGTCCATCACATCTACCAACACACACACACACACACACACACACACACACACACACACACACACATCACTGCCTGAGTCTAAAGACATATTACTACTTCACCCTCTGAAACTTTATGTTGTTCTCTCTGTGGTCTTGATTTTTACTGTAATATAAAGTCCTGCTGCTCTATCGAAACACAACCATCATGACTAGAACCACCCCCCTCCTCTCCTCCACCCGCCTCTCCTCTCCTCTCCTCTCGAATTTCAGTCAGTTTCTCACAATTTAATGTTTTTACACAATCTGGTTAAAGTGAACGCTTTATAAGAGTAGATTTTAAATGAGAACATGAAGAGTAAAATGTTTTTGATGAAATATAATTTAAAGCTTCGTTTGACATGATGTGTTCAATGACCCTCGGAAAGATGAAACTCTGACGATTATGACTTTTACAGCTTCTGGCTTTGATGAACGGTGTAGATTTGGTGATTGTTTAAAGAAGACATGCTTCTCCATCACGCCGGCGGGTTTTGGGGTTCAGAAGGTTGACAGCTCCAGGTGGAGTTTTGACTCCTCGTGTTACTGTGGTGCTGCTTTACTACGAGTTCAGTTTACTTTGCAGGTGATGTTTACACACTCCTGCCAGTGTCTGATAGCGATCGATCAGAGCACCCTTAACGTTGTGTGTGTACATGTATATCAGAGTGTGTGTGTGCGTTACCTCCAGT
>NW_022280240.1:0-19454 GCF_004355925.1 Anarrhichthys ocellatus | reverse complement strand
TGTGTGTGTGTGTGTGTGTGTGTGTGTGTGTACGTACGCAGCTCTCTTCCACACCATGACCAGCTTGTCGTCTCCACCTGATGCCAGGTACAGCCCGTTGTTGGACCAGCGCACACAGTTCACACACGCTGCAGAGACAAAAATACACCCGGGTCATAAATCTAACTTGCATGGATTTGTGCTGACGGGGCGGTCCTTTCGTTTATGGCGGGCATTAATAACAGCGTCTGCAGTATAGCGGCGCAGGAGGTCGGTGTTATTAAATCTGACCGCTCGTTCCTTTGATTGGAACACAATCAAACGAGTGCAAACACACAGCGGACACTGAGCAGCAGAGGCTGTCTGTGGAGGAGAATAAAATATGAAGAAGAGTTCAACTTCTCCAACTTTCAGGCTGCAGGCATGAAGTATATACTATTCATAGCTGTACAAACAGCAGATGTGAATGCAGGAGTCGTAGAACTGGTTCTGCTGCTCGGAGTAGTCAGAATAAAACTACATAATTAGCGGCGCTGTGGAAAGTCGAGGACATTCGGTGCCCGATTGTGTGGAACGTGGAGGAGCAGCAGGACTTCAACAGGAAACCAGAGGAACGATAACGAGCTCACTACAATCAGAGACGAGGTCCAACGTACAGAGGGGAAACACTCTCTGTTGAAAGTGTAATTTAATCTCTTTTAGAAGTTGTCTTATTTCACATCGACAGTTGTCCTTGAGGGCCTGTAGTCCACATCGAATCTGTTTCACAATAAGACGATATGTGGACACACGGACGGATACATTCTCATGCTAACAGATTGTAGTGGCGGATGAATAGTTTCCTCTCCACAGGAAGCTGCTGATATCACACATCTGTCCCCGTCCATTTGTTCTCTTTTTCACTGTTAATCTGTTTAAGTGATTACGTTTCCCTGTGAGACTCTTTAGAGACACTTAAATAAAAAGACACATCAACGAAACAAGGTCTTCTTCTCGTGTCTCACGGACGACCCGTTGATCGATTGGCCTCACGTGTTGTTTGCGTCTCACATCTAGAAGTTTTAGAATAATTAGATAATTAATAATTAAGAGCAGAAGCACCTGGAGAAGTATTCACAACAGGAACTAAACAACAAACATTTCTACATTATTTGAATCGACGTGAAAGCGAACTCAGGTACGGCGGGTTACCGAGGTGATTGTCCATCTGGCAAAGCATCTTGGGAATATTCTCGTTCTTCTCGTCCTCGTCTCTGAGGACCGGCGCCATGTTCCAGATCATCACCTTCCCAGAGTCCTCTCCTGAGAAAACACATCCAACATCAAGACACATTGTTTCATGCCGGCATGATAACGGCAGCGGTGCGTTTTATTTTGAAAATCCCACAGGATGTGAACGAAGGCACGGGTCTTACCTTGCCCACCGGTTGCAAACTTTGTCCCATCAGGATGGATGTCAACAGAAAATATGGGTTTGCCTGTGAAACACATTGAAGGACGTTTGTCAAATCACAGTTTTAATGGATTCAAAGGTAAACAAACAATAGATGCTGTGGACTGATATCACAGACTGATAATCAATAATAACTGATACATTATCAGGGACCCATTTCAACGTAACACAGGAATATCACAGCAATCTTCTTACTGTCGGCCTGACGGTAGAGCTGGGCGACACGGGGACAATCTAATATGATGTTAGACCCGGAGGTTGATATTACAGCGATACTGTGGGTCGACTATTGGTGCTCTTACTCAAATATTTACACATTGAGATCATTTGATAAGTAATTAACAGTATGGATGTAATGACTAAGTGGGTAAAGGCAAATAAAACAGATACAACAGTCTGGTAAGTTCAGAAAATGACATTTTACTGTAATGCAGCAACACTTACTGACATATTACCATATCTAAACTCTAACGCCTCGTCTCATATCATATTCATGTAATATCAATATGTTTCCCGGCTCTATCTGGTGGATGATTCCACTAAGTCACAGCATGAACCACGACCTCACACGGTTCCTGGTTTAGTTAGTGACTGTGGATTCTCAGATCTTTTTTTGTAAAACAAACCAACGTGTGAAATAACTCAGATGATATATTTAATTTCTCAAAACTCTCACTTTGTTTATATCATTATAAACTTAATATCTTTGGGTTTTGGACAGTTGGTCCGACACACTAACACATCTACAGAAAGAGTGAAGAGCGTACAACACCACCATGTAGTAGAGTAAATGATTATTTGTAATTTTCTTATTATCAGCTCTAATATACCTACGATGGGGATGTGTTTGTAGCATGTTTTGCTAAAAGAAATTGGAGATTAAATGACAATTGCTAAGAACGAATGCAGTAATAAAGCCAGGTTGTCTAATGATCTGTGTGATTTGTTCTTTCTTTATTCTGTGACATTTATTATTCCATTCAAAAGGAAGAACTACTGAATCTAGCTGTTTCTTTGGTAAGGAATGTTGTTATATTTTGGACAGAATAAGGCCATGTCAAATCCCTTGTGTGTGCAACATACCGCGGCAATAAATGGTTCTGAATCTGATTCATCTGTGGAAGGAAACCAATCTTACGTGCATTTACCCTGCCAACAAAATGATCCAGAGAGGAATCTGTAAGTTTGTCTTGTAGAGGAAAGAAAGTTAGCCTCAAAAAGTGAGACCTATTTTTATTTGTTTCACTTTATTCCGTGTCTTATGTTTGACTTCATCATCTATAAAAGTCTCATTTATCTACGGACCTCCTCAAAATACAAATATGTCACCTCAAGAGGTCAAACATCTGAACTTGCGCACACTGGAAGTTGGTTAACTTGAGCACCAAAGAGCATCAGTACAGAACGTAATTCACCAACTAAAGAATATCTATCTATCTCTATCTCTATCTCTCTCCCTCTCTCTCTCTCTCTCTCTCTCAAAGATCTGCTGTTTGCAACGTTTAAACTGAAAGGATTTGCGTGTTTTCTACTGTAACTCATGTCAGTTATGAGCCGGTAGATGAGACACACGTGACATGTTGTGATCGACACTTAAAACATTTACAGGAAGCTTCACGGACTCAAAGAATAGTCGTGAAACCTAAAAACTTCACTCTAATGACATCAATCGTCAGCTGCAGACGAAATTCAGGCCATTTCATCGCCCAACGGTTAACTTTCACAACAACACAACACAACAATCTGTCTGTATATATATATATATATATATATTTGAGTTATTGTGGATTTTTTACTTATTTAATATTCTTTACTGTTTTATTACTTATTTATAATAATTGTTTTTTTACTATTTTTCTTGTTTACATAAATATATATATATATGTATTTCTGTATATATATATATATATATATATATATATTCCACTATGCTGCTGTAGTCCTGTAAATGTCCCCACTGTGGGACTAATAAAGGATTACACTATCATATCTTAGACTGACAGCTTGGAGAGACACTTTTCGTGGCTCCATATCGAGCTCGTTCTCTGTCACTAAACAAGGCGTGTTTGTTTAAAACACAGATGTCGTGTTGGACGTTAAACACGTTAAACTATAGCTCACTCTGAGACTTCAACGTGGGTCATTTTGTCAGTTAATCGCAGAATCAGAACCGTTTATTTGCCAAAGTATGTTGCACATACAAGGAATTTGACCTGGTGGGTGGTGTATAACATTAAAACAATCAACACAGTGCAAACAAATAGAAAGATATTAAAATGTAACATAAAATATAAAATATAGTGCACAGACAAAGAGATAACAGTACTTTAAGTGAGCTAACGTCAGGCTAGCCGGGTGGTGGGCTAACTAGCTAAGCTAGCTAAGGTTAGCAAACATTATAATACATTTAAGAATCAAAAGAGTGATGCCGACAAGTGACAAAAACACCAGACGTGTGTGTTGAGTTGCAGGGTTCACGTCCGCTGTGTGTGAGCGACTATTAAGTGACAAACAAGTCAAACAAGTGTCGACCACCACCACCATGATGCCTCCTTATCAATCCTCCCTCCCCCGACAACAAAAGCCCAACTTGGTCCAACAGATTCCTGCACAAAGCTTACCGTTGTGGCTCACCCAGCTCGGCTTCAGCAGCTTCATTTTCAACTTAAATCATATATATATATATATATATTTAAATATATATATAACGCTAACCACCGCCACCTCCACTCCACTCCTGCCTTTGTCTCAAACTCCGTCCGACACTTTGTTGTTTTTTAGATTCAACTCCTCCATCTCTGCGGCAGCATCTCCCCGAAAAACCCGAGCAAAGTGGGGCAAGATAGGGCAGCTCAGAGTCCGGACGACAAAAGACGTGACACCAGGAAGTGTTTCCGTTGTTTTTTGACCGCGGACCGGAAAAAGCGTGCGGGGCGGCTGTCACAATAGTTCCTCAGGGGAGGAACTTTGTAGACTTTTTAAAAATATGTATTCCAATAAAATAATCTTTGGCATGTTTTAATGGATTTTAGCCTGTCATAAATGTAGTTAAGTGTAACTAATCCAATCTTACATCAAATGTATCACATCGCTGGAAAATTAACTTGATACGTGTTTTATTTTGAAAATCCCAGTGCGCAAACTCAGAATTTAAACTGTTAAGAGAAGTATGAGGAGACAAAGGGCTTTTAAACATGTTTTTATTTATTTTTTACTTTATTGGACTTTTACCTTATTTTGAATAATATTTACTCTGTGGAGGACTAAAGGTGCGATTACAATAACCAAATGTGGAAAAATAGCAACTCATTAAATATGAAAATAAATGAATACAAAATAAATAATTAGTCGAATAAATATATAAATATGACGTGTTTATCAAAGTGTTATTTACTACTGTTTCTATGACTTTATCCCATAATTTGTTCTAGTATTCTTTTTTTAAATGATTTATTTTATTTTGATGTCTTTCTGCCCTGTGCATCACATGTCGACAAGGTTATTATTTAAAATAATAATTAGGCTAAAGATCTTTGAATCGCAAGGCGTTTAAAGCATTACGGTGATTTTTATTCATACACAGTTTATGCTTCAATTCAATTTCATAGCGGGATGAAGGACGCAAAGAATGGAAAGTTTTGCTGGTGAAACCGGGACAAAGAGCTTCATTTGATCCTGTTCAGACTTAATTCAGAGTCAATTTATATATATATTATAAATATATAACAGATGGAATATTATTACAAACATCCGGCCACCAGAAGAAGAAAACAGGTAGTGGAATGATTCATAGCTTCACTGAACTCAAAACAGACAATTATTTATTCAAATGAGAGTCAAATGAGATGACATCAGTGAAGTATGACATTGAACATCATCATTATCTTTACAAGTCAGTTAACAAATGTTTCATTTCCTTTACAAGAGTAAGAGCAAATTATTACCAAAAAAAAAAAAAGTACAAAAACAAACCCGTATTCATTCAGTTATTAAACAAGGTTTTACTAAAGCTTCCATCACTGAATCGGTTTAATTATCACTTCATGTCTCTGATGACATTCACTTCACAGATAAATGAACGATCAGTGTAAACAGCAGAGTCCAGTCACCTCAGCATGCTTTCTCCTAAAACACCACGACAGTAAAGATTCTGCTCAGAACATCTTTGTTAGAGTGTAAGGAGCAGGCCCACCAGACATCATTCTGACCAAGGGAACATAGAGAAAGTAGTGAACACCAACTTCGTTTAGAAGTCTCCATTTTGCCCACACTTATGATAAATATTTTTCAAGTTATTTTTTAAGTATTTCTTGTTTTCAACCAAACATCTTCTCAGTGTAGAGAACCTGCTGATACATGAAGCTTAAGTGGAGTAGATCACGCTGCAGTAGTGGTTGTTTTTATTAAAAACTCAACCCCTCTGGAATCTATTAAAGCTGACATTAACTCAAGCTCATCACAGCCTCTGTTCCTCTTTTACACAGTAAATAATCCAAACATGAAGGTAGAGAAGACCCCAGTGTTATTATAGCTTTCCCCATGCACATGACCTAAAGGCGATCACACAGAAGATGTGAACGCGTCGACATGAAGGTGAGTGACAGCAGTGAGACCTGCAGGGGGCAGTGGAGAGCTTCCATGCTGGCAGTAGCAGCACACTGATAAAACTCAAAGAAACCGTGCTACCGAGCTAAACACCTCTCTGTGCTCCTGTGCTAATGAGATAATGTGCAGACATTTGGTGCAAAACGTGCCTCTTTTCTATGCAAATGAGCCTCTTTGCAAAAATACAGTCCAATTAAACAAGACCAGCGCCGATAGCCACGAGCAGTTACAGTGAAATGGTGAAGATTGGTGGTGACTGAAGCACATTTATAAGGCTGCTCCGTCATTTATTTTGGGACGCAGTGGAATGAAAAATAAATGAATAAAGCTCCCCGACGTGTTTTTAGTTTTTAAATGCACAAGAAAAATAAAAAAGGTAATTTTATAAATGAATAAAATGATTTATTCCCTCTCGTGTTTGATTTTACTGCAGTTGAAGTGTCACTGGAGTCACTTAGATGTGTTAAGATTTAAAGGAGTTGACCTGCAGAAAACTGCATTTAACGGCCCGACCATCAACTTCTTCAATGTTGAAGGGTTCAAGTCAGACGGACAAAAAATTAGAAACACCTCCCATTAAAAAAGCAGTTCAACAGCACACCTCCGTACAACTGAACATTATATTATTATTATTCTTTATAGTGTTTAAATCAGCTTCACAGGCTTAACACAGATATGAAATGCCCACAGTGTCCCAAAGACGAGTCAGCTCAGAGATACCAGGTCTGAGGTTTTTCAGTTTTTGTCATGTGTGATGTGAGGGGTGGGGGGGGGGGGGGGCTCTTCATGGACCTGATGTGCCCCTAAAAGTGGCCTCGATCTGCTCCAGTGTCTTGCCCTTTGTTTCTGGGATGAAGGCGATGGTGAAGATGATGTTGAGGACGCACATCGAGGCGAAGAGCCAGAAGGTTCCGGCGCTGGTTAGAAGACCCTGGAAGAGGAAAAGGTTTCATAGCTTCACATAAGATTACAAAAGGCAACAAGACTGTATACCCCCCCCAAAGAATGCTCCAAAAGCATCTACAAATTCAGAGAGTCAGTGATGCATGTACCGTTTCTAATGTTTTCCTTTATGAGAAAACGTTTTGACATGATGTTGAGTTGAACAGCAACAAGTTATATATTCTGTGATCACGAGGTCACAGTTTTAAAGGAGCAGTGTGTAGGATTTAGTGCCATCTAGTGGTGAGGTTGCAGATTGAAACCAACCAAATACACAACTGTGTCGGAGAACTACGGTGGCCTTCAGGTAACGTGAGAACGTGACAGTCTCTCTAGAATCAGTGTTTTGGTTCGTCTGTTCTGGGCTACCGTACAAAGATGGAGGTGCAACATGGTGGACTCAGTGAGGAGGACCTGCTCCCCATGTAGATATGAAGGACTTATGCTAAGCTAACGGAAACAACAATTCTTAGTTTCAGGTGATTACACACTAATAAAAACATAGTTATGAATATTATATTACATTTACTAATAGATCCCCTGAAATGCTACACGCTGGCCCTTTAACAGGATATCATGCCACATTCATTACATAACTATTCAAAGTTGATCAAGAGAGAAACAAATCTTTAACTACGTCCTATCTGGCCTCCCACCAAATAAATCACATGTCCCCAAAATCTATTTTTATGAAACCCCGTTTAGTCCTGCTGAGCACTCACCATCATGTCTTGGAAGTTCTTGGTGACGAGGAACGCCATGCTCCAGTTGGTGAGGACGCAGGCGGCGCTGGCGACCCCCCTCACTTTGGAGGGGAAAATCTCCGACATGACGAGCCACGGGATCGGACCCCAACCGAGAGCAAAACCTGAACACAGCAACAACTATCAATGTGGTACAGGACTACATCAACTTGCACTGAAGTACAAAGTGGAGGTACTGTATCAAATTTAAGTTAACACTTCTATCCCAATACAATATTGTCTTGTTTTTCATCTCCTTCCTGATCAGGTAAAACCACGTATCTCCAGATGTGTTGATGTTGAATGTTTGTGATGAGCTAAAGGATGAAGTGTTTCCTTTATGTGTTGAGAATACTTCTTCAGCTAAATAAACTCTTTAAAAAGCCTCTCGGATCAGCAGGAAAAAGCATCGTCACAAAGCTGAAAACAGGATGACAACAAAAACGTGACGCTCTTATAGAATATGATTCATTGTTGTCGATTAAACTAGCCAACATGATATGAAGGAGTTTGTAAAAACATTTTACAGGACTATCAATACTTTAACTACCTAAAGTACATTTAGCTCATTACATACTTTGACTTCAGTAAGGCCTTTAATGCAGGACTTTTACTTGTATTTTCATCGTGTGGTATTAGTATTTTTACTCAAGTAAAGGTTCTGAGTTCTTGTTCCACCTCTGCAAATCGCAATTACCAACATTTTGTGGATTTAGTCTATTTGGAGGATTAGACGCTTTGCAGATGACTCCATAATGCATCTCTGTGAATCCGGATGCAACAATGATATCCAAACACTACATCACATAAAGGCTCATCAGCAGCTAACTTACTCCACCTCTTGATAAATGCTCACTGTCCCCGACTGCAGCACAACAAGAACGTTTAGTGGATGTACGTTGACAGTGAGGAGCTGCCGGTTGTCCCCATTAGTCACTTAGACACAAAAACAAGTGAAATTGGTTCCATGTTCAGAAAGAGAGGCTGCCCTTTAATAACTGGATTAGATTAATGTCAGACCCTGGATCTCACCTGTGATGAAGACGGCCATGCTGGCCAGGGCCAGCCAGGCCAGGTCAGCGTGGGGTTCTACGCCAGCCTGGCTCTGGATGTCCGTGAGGCCCAGCGAGCTGGTGCTGTGAAGTTTGGACATCAGGTAGAAGTAAACCCCGAATGCTGTGGTGCTGATCGCCATTAAAACGCCTCGATTATGAATGGGAGAAAGAAACAAACACAGAAACACAATCCGTCACGTCGTGTCTGGTGCAGAAGAGAGAACTGAAGTGGTGACATCATTTCATTAAAAAACACTATCAAATTATTATTTAGAATAACCTCAAATACATTTTACGTAGCAGCTACAATGTTAGCTTAGCCTAGCAGTGCTAGCCTAGCACTGATCGATCCAGACTCCATTCAGAAAACAAGCATTTTAAAAGTACTTTGCTTGTCGTCCTGCGAACAGACCTGACAGACCATGAATTCAGACTTTTTATAAATCGTCAACGTTACCACGAGTCGTTTTGTTAACATTTTATCTGTTAAAATCTGTTTATTTTGGGTTCATGCCGCTGTAGTAAACCAGATCAATTGGTTTGTGGTCGTGTGGCTTGCTAGATAAAGTGGATACAGGTTGGTGAAACACCTCCAGATGACTTAATGAACCGGACAGGACACCGTTTGTAAAAACACAAATGGTCCTGCTATCACACGAGAAAATCCGCTTTGTGTTTGGTTCAAACATTAAAACGATTGGCTCCAAAGGATTATTTGAAATGTTAAAAGAAGTTAATTAAATGGGTTTAATATATCACATTTAATTGAAAATACCTGAGATTATGAGAAGGATTTTTCTTCCAGCTCTGTCCATGATCAGCGCCGCCACGCCCGTAAACACGACCTGAATCAGACCCACGATCACTGACGCCAGGTCGCTCTCCTGAAGAACAGCGAAATATTCACATCGATGTTTTCAACAAGATAGTCGTGTTTTCACTGATAGGATATGCAGAAAGTGCTGTCACTCTTACATTCATTTATACATTAAATTACAATTCCGTGTGGGATTTCAAGGTGAAATTTAAATAAAAAACTAGTTTTTGTTTGCTTTTGGATTCAGTTGTAGTTTAAAAGTTAAAATGATTGATCTGAACAGGTAGTTATTAAAACAGTAGATTGAACTACTTGAATATTTTTTCAGTACATCCTTAAGAATTTCATCAAGTTCTGACGAGAGAATAAAAGACTCGTCATCAACAGCACTGGACAGTAGCTGTAAAACACATTTGTAACTGCAGCTGAATTCAAAGTTAATTAGAAATAAATCCCATTTTAAAGCCTCCTCACCTTAAAATGCGCCTGTTCAAATATGTTCTCAGCGTAGAACATGATGGCATTGATCCCCGTCATCTGCTGGAATATCATCAGCATGACGCCTATCACCAGAGGCTTGTAGACGCCGGGGTCCTTCAGGTCGGACATCTGGAAACTAGAGCCCTGAAGAGGACAGAGAGACCTGGGTCACCAGGCCCTCACTGACTCAACCCTTTAGAAGGGATGTGATGTTTAGACGTGTGGTTGTATGAGGTACTTCTACATAGTCAGGGTTTTACTACAGTAGATGGAGTTTAGACACCTAAAAGAATCAGTTTAAGTGAACGCTATATTCAGAATATTTTCTTTACCTTGCTGTCAGACAGATCTTTATGACGGGGAACTGAAGCAGACATCTATGCTCTCTTCAGCAATAGATGTCTGCCCAAAAGAACTGTCCTTTTAAGATACAATCAGTGAGACATGTCATGGTCTGGGACTGCAGACTAGACTATGTGACCCTTTGACCTGAACCGTCCTGGTATTGGCTTCAACACTTCCAAAGAGCGTCTTCAGTGTCAAACGTTCTGTTGGTTTGAGCCTCCTCCCTCTGTTCCTGATCCACGACTCACCTGCTGATTACAGGCGTCCTCGATGCGGGCGCACTCCCACTCGACGGGGGCGTCGGGCCCCCGCAGGAAGCGCAGCGCCTCCTCGGCCTCCCGCCTCTTGCCCAGTGACAGCAGGAAGCGGGGTGTCTCTGGCATGAAGCACATGCAGACCATCAGCAGCGTCGGCGGGATGGAGCTGCAGATCGCCAGCCAGCGCCAGTCCAGGTAGAGACCTGCAGGACCAGGTCACACGTCACGGGGGCGGATTGGGTTATATTTGCATAATGAATTTATATTTCATTTGCTAACGTTAGATATTTACAACAGACATATTTAGCATTATGAAAATGAGTAATCTAGGGCGTTCGCCAACGTTAGTTGCCAGATCTTGAAGCATAATCTAACTGAGACAATAATCAGACTGAGAGGATGCTCCTGAAGCTCCTAATTGACAGATGGATCCTATTAAAAATGAAGACACAGTTATGACATCAGCTGCCTTAACTCTGTTGTCTTTAAATGAGAGGCCCAATAAGATCTGAGTTTCCCCCTAGTTGTGTTCTGCAAGTGTCAGGTCCTGGTGCACGACACACTGGAGGCTGCAGGACACAGCGGAGACTTGTCAGGTCCAGGTTCTCCTCACAAGCTGCTGCTTCTAAAATACATTCCTCTGCAGATCTGATTGCTCCACTGGATCGTTGTATAACGATCACAGTGTTCACCTTTGTGTCGAAAGGCAGCTGGTTAGTTTGGTTTTTTTTTGGTTCCTTTATATGACATCAACTAAATAAATGACCACATTCGTTACACATTGAAAAAAGGCCAGTCGACCCAAATTACATAATAAACATCTGTGTCCTCTAACAGGAGACAACCCCTGTGTGACACACCAGCGTCTATTAAATGGCATGCAGCTAACAAGATTAGCGAGAAGCAGCTATTTTCATGCAGGTCAATCAGAGACGTCGATGATCGCATCACATGATGGCCAGCTTTCAGTCTTCTTCTTCTTCTCAACCTCTAATTTAACTCAACTAAACTTCTAACTAAACTGTTTTAACGGGTGTTTGACCGAGAAAGAAGCGTTAATACAGATAACAACCAGAAGAAGGCTAATGTTATGTATTATGTAGTTGCTGTCATAATGGTGAGTGTTGTAAAGTTGTAAGTTACTTCATGAAAGAAAACCTTGATGATTCACAGCTTGTAAACTGAGACCTCGTGGGACTTTCTCAATAACCCGGAGTCAGACTTCACCGAATGAGGTTTAAGGACACCATAAACACATGAAACTGAGCGTAACATACCTGCCAGATAAGCTCCCATGATGCCGAACACCACCATGAGTTGCACGCAGGAGCCCAACAGCCCGCGTACGCGCTCGTGTGCCATCTCAGAGATATACAGCTGAGCGGAGAGAGACAGAAAGATCAGCACGCACCAGCTCTCAGTGATAATGAGCCCGAGGAGCCGCATTGTCTGGCTCATGTACATGTGACAAAAAGGTATTTTTATTCAAAGTTACATGCTGTGGCTTTAATGTGCAACAAGGCAGGAAACCACGGCGTGAACACCAACAAAGAAGAAGAATAAAAGCCCCGTCATAACAACACGGGGTTGAACAGAACAAAACACGCTTCTTACCGGGACGACCAGCGACGTGACCCCGCTGGCGACGCCCGTGAGCACCCGGCCGATGTAAAGCATCCACACGTTCTGCGCCGCGATGATGACGGTGAAGCCGAAGACGAACGGCAGCGAGCAGAACATCAGGGTGAGCTTCCTGCCGATCTTCCCCACCATCCAACCGCCCAGCAGGCCGCCGGCCGCCGCTCCCACCGTCACTATGGACTGAGACGCCAACGACACAGAGATTAGGGACATTTCAACTACATTTGGACTCCGAGCTGTCAGCTGTTCATCACAATATTGTCTGCTTAAAAATGTCTATATTGGAATGAAAAAAAGTTGCATTTAAAAACGACATATATTTTACAATAAATCCTTCAATGACTTCTATTGTTTCACCTCACAATCTGAGATGTAAATTGCTTTTTAACATGATCGTAAGCAACTCTTTTCTGTGTTTTTTACTTTTCATGCTGTCCCTAGGTTTTTGACCCCAAGTGAGTCCAACGTGTTTGGACAACATGTGATCACATTAAAACTGCTGATAAGTAAAAAAAAGAAACCACAACAGCACATCATTTAAGAGCTGTTCTGCTTTGTGACACTGGACCATCGTACCCCGAACCACGAGGCCTGGTCGGCGTCCAGCCGCAGCCGAGGGTCGGCGATCCTGGTGAGTTCGGGGATGGCGGGGGAGCTGTAGCCCAACACGAAGCCGAAGCTCATGGGACCCAGAACGGAGGCGAACGTCGCCAGGTACAAGTTCCTGTTCTTCACTTTGCTGTGGAGAGAAAGAGGAACAGAGCAAGAGCGTGAAGACCACAGGTTGGGGCTCTTCTCGTGCCTCCTTGTCTCCTCCTGCCTGTGACTCAAGAATAGAGTTCAGGATGCACACGTGTATCCTTTGTGGAAGTGACGCCTCCGAAGTACGGATGTCTCCTTTTGTTAAATGCCCGTTGCCCTCGACTCCTCACCTGTCTTCCTCAGCTCGCATCTCAGGTGGGAGGGACTAAGTCCGCGAGGGGAGGAGGCGAGGAAAGGAGGCGAGGACGTAAAAACTGAGAAGAGCCCGAGATCAAAGGAACGTTCAGCTGCTCAAATAAGTTAAAATGTCTCAGTGAAAGAGCAGGATGCTGTCAGCTCTATAAACTTACACGCTTCAATCTGCAAACTCTTTGTTTTAAGAATCAAAATAACATAATTTTAATATTTATGTCAACTACATTTTGTGAAAGTATCTCTAAACCTCTTGGCAAAGAAAACAATATGTTACCATTTCTGCCTGCTCTGTCTGTTACATATTAATATTAGACAGATTTACATTGTAATATTTTAAGTGGGCACTAAGACATGAATTAAAAAAAAATTATATTAATCTATTTCTGCCAGTTTTAACTTGATTTACATTTCTCATCGTCATAGTTTAAGTGGGCCTGTATTAGAATTCATTGTTCTGTACATGGCCCACCATCAAATATATAAAGAAACGTGACAAACCCGGCTGTAAATACTACTATTCCTTGGCAGCCATTGATTTCCATTCCTTTTTGAACGACATGAAACAAAATGGAACATTTGTTTAATCAACTAATTAGCATATCAGTTGATTTAAAGATGTATTAACTGGGTTAGTGAGTCATTTGAAGACTCTGGGAACTTGTGATGGACACAATTAAATCTGACATTTCAACAGCAGCTGCATAGTGCAGACAGTACATCAGAATGGATTTGACAAACATGAATGACTGATAAGATAGCCATGTGTCCAGAGTGCACTGATTGATTCTTTGTACTATATATTCGTCGGTTACTCATGGTACTGAATGGACCCTTGGAATGACAGACATTAAGGTGCATGCACATGACTCCAGCGCACGTGCCAGTGCCTGGAATGTGTGTTTTGTTATGCAGCATTCTGTCAGCAGAATACACTGAAGTGGTATGTTTGTGTGTTAACTGACCTCAGGTACGCGTCCTGCTCCGACATGAGTCCGGTAGGATCCCCGTCTCCGCCCTCCTCCCCATCCAGCAGCCGCGTCCTCTCGTTCTGGATGTCCATGCTGAGGAAAGTATCTAAATGTGTCCTCCTCCTTCTTCTTCTTCTTCTTCTTCTTCTTCAGTGTTTTATATGCATCAACAGGTCGAGCAAAACTAACCCGAGGGGGAAAAAAATCAACGTTTGTTGCGTTACAAACTGGCAACCGAGCAGCTACACGAGGACGGAACCGGGATACTAGAGGCTACAGTGTCACATTAACGACATTTCAGTTATTTACCGCAGAAACTGCTTCTTCCTACACCCCAACTTGCCTTGTCAACATTTAAGTCAGCTGATCTTCATTTGTGCCTGCTATTTCCTGTTTTCAAAATAAAGGTTCATGCTGTTGTTGCTTGGGGGACAGAGATAGTTAACGTTAGCTACGTGCTCAGCTGAAGTCGTGTCGTGTCACGCTATTACAATTGTCATTAAACAACAGTTTAATAAGCACAGTCAAACTGACATACCGGGCTTCCGCTGTTTTCATTGAAAAGTAGCTAAGCTAACTGGGGCTAAGCTAACGACATTTTATTTTGCAAAGCAGTCAAAGACATGTTACACGCTGTTTTTATACACTACTTAAAGTTAGTTACAATAAAGCTAAGACACTATTAACACTTGTAAAAAAACTAAATATTAAACGGTTTGACGTTCTCCGAGATTTCTTAGTTTCAAACTTTACCGGAAATGACGTAAGGCGGAAACTCTCGCTCAAAGTTGAACGTTTAGAAAATAAAAGCCTCAGTGTTGAAGTTGGTTTCCACGGTGACAACCAGATGTAACTTTAATTTAGCGACTCTAGAATAACAGCAAAGAGCAGATTAACGCAAACTGACTATCTGAACCACACAATGGACAATGAACAAAAGGTAAAATAACATTAGTTTTTTAACAATAGCAAAGTCTGTTAACTTTAGCACCTTGTTAACTACGAGTTTTGAGTTGAATTGTATTTATTTATTTTCTTTCTTTCTGTATCAGTAATTAATAATTAACGAGTTAAAGAATGCATATCAAATAAATACTTAAATTAGATAATAAATTAAAGGGACAACTCAAATGTTGACGAGGCAGAGGAGGTTGAAGCTTATTATACATTTATATTATACCTCCGGTTTTATTCCTTGCCACAAGTTAACCCCTTTAACAGATATACATCCATTATTTACATTTTTTTATCACATTGTCTTTCTCTAATTTCAAACAACCTCTGAATACAGTTAAAGCAACAGATTGTGTACTTTGTAAAATGATCTGTGCAGTTTTAATATCACTAGATCACAACATTGTAAAGCATGTAACATGTTATGTTGATTACTTGTTTGTCGGTTGGTTTGTTATCCAATCGATGTCTTATAGCTCTTTCGTTATGTGTAAATTGGATAAGTGTTGTTTATTTCTGTGTTTCCCTTAAACCTCCACACAGTAGTTAATGTTCTGTATGGAGCTATGAATCCAACACAGTGAGCTCTGATTGAAGAAATCAACTTAAACTAACAACTACACTTTTTTCCTCTGAGAAAATGTCCTGATTGTCAGTCGGCCTCATCCTCTTTATTTCGTAGTTCGGTACCCCTTCAGGAAACGCTGAGATCTTTTAGTACATTCAATCTTTTGTGTGTTGACTGTTCACCAGCAGGCAGAAGAGCAGAGTTTATTTCCCACCGCTGTGTCAGAAGAGGAGCTGGAGGAGGCCCGGAGCAAAAGCTCCTTCAAGCAGCTTTTCAGCTCCAGTAAAATCTTTCTGGCGCCGGGAGAGAAACGGCCCCCAAGACCAGAGCTACAGATGAGCCTCATCACCCAGAGCAAGGCTGCACAACAGTGAGAAACGGGGATTAAAAGAAGCAAAGACACATTTTCAGGAGGCTTCTACTTTAGCCTCACTGTTTATTTGTGGTTTTGTACCAAAATAGCGTTCAGTAAGATACTACAAAGCCAAATGTGGGGGATCTTTGCTGAAAATATCTATGTGACATCCAGTCAGAGCCTTTCCAGGTGTGAATAATGCTCATAGTGTGTTTCTCTGCAGTTACACCGATGGAACCGAGGCAATGGGAAAGTCCCAGTATGAGAAGGCTGTGATCTGCTTCTCCAAAGCCATCACACTGCAGCCGCAACAGGTGCTGATAACAGGACACATGTTGAAATGTACTGATTGCTGTGACGCTTTTCATTTAGATTAAAGATGCAAGGGTCATTTATTGTTGTTATGCAACACAGAGATGCACAAAGAATTTCAGTTGTAGCCATTTGTAAGACAACAAACACACAACAAACAGTGTCCTGCTGGGTGGTGGAGTAGCCTCAGGTCCTAGCTGGGTTAGCTTAGCTTCCATCTGGGCTCTCCTCCCTCTCCTCTCTGGGGCAGTTTGGTGGCATTCTGGTCCAGCAGGTCTGGCTGGTTGGTCGGCTGTGGAGCGGTGATCGTCTCAAAGTCTGCTGCTCTTAATCCTCACGCCTCCTTTTCAGATGTTGATGAATCATCAGATCATATAATTAGATTGTAGTAAAATAGATCAGCTGTTTATGGGACAAAAACTGTGATAAATAAGCTTTGTTTCCAGACACAGGCAGTAATAACTCTGGTGCCTGTTGGTGTGAGATGTTTTAATATGCTCCAGTAGGTTCCTGTGTCTCAGACCTCTGCCGCTGTGTGTTTCCAGACCGGGCTGTATGTGAGCCAGGCGGAGGCCTACCTGCAGCTGTGTGACTTCCAGTCAGCAGCGGCCTGCTATAAACGGGCCGGGCTCCTGGAGCCCGGAGCCTGCGGCCCCCGCTTGGCCTTCGTCTACTACCTCCAGGTCTCCACGACACACTCCTCTGTTCTGGGTTCTGTCTGGGGTTCACTGCTGCTGTTAGCGTGTGTCTGTCCACAGCAACTTAGAGACGGAGAGGGGAGTCAGAGGTGGATAAAGATATATGGAAACATATCTCTGAGATCCTAAAACATTAAACGTGAATTTAAATTGTTCCAAGTTGAATAACCTCAATGTGCATTCAACATGTCAGTCGATACATTACATTCTTTATTCTCTTCTGTAGTTTTTATAATGAATCCCAGTTGAATGACTCATGTGTTTCTTTGCCTCCTCATATATTCTCAACTTTTCATCTGAATATAAGAAGTCTTTCCAGCAACTATGACAAATTAATTCATTATTTATTTCTGCCTCTTCCTGCACTGGGATGTTATTTATCTCTGTTACGTTTGTTATTTTTTAAATTGTGCAAAATAAACTAAACTTAAAACTAAACTTAATTATTCCAAATAAAATAGAATATTTCTATATTTATGGACAAAAAACACTGAAATCTTGTGCAAAGAAAAAAACAAAACGTTTACAAGTTGAGCTCTAATTGTAACATTCCCGCTGTCCAATAGATTCAGTATATCTCTTCTGTTGATGTGTGGCTTTTAGCTTTTTACTCTGTAATGTTTTGGTTTATTGTATGTATGACATTGACGTGTATTAACTCTTAACTTTGCTGCCTTCTTGGCCTGATTTCCATCGCAAAAGAGATTTTTTCTCAATGGATTTCATCTGTTTGCATAAAATCTATTATACAACAAACAAAAATATAAGGAGCAGAGAAGTGAACAAAAAGAAAATGACATGAGCGAGTTTCACGGATGAGTTTGGGCAGAAAAAATGAAATGTGCATTTTGGAGAATTCAGACCAGTTTCTGGGTTAAAAAGCGATGGGTTTGGACTCAGTTCAGCAAAGATAATCCAAAAGTTCTGGTTTGTTCATGATTTACACCCTTCATAAGTATCTCAGATAAATGTCTAAACATACAATAATTGAAAGGCGATCGCTCTGTTTGCTGTCGTCTCAGGGCCAGTGTTTGTTTGACCGAGGCCTTTTCCTCGAGGCTCTGGAGGCCTTCAGCAAAGCTGCCGAGGTGAAGCCCGGCTGCAGGGCCCACGAGGTCAGAAGGTCAGCAAGCTGCGTACTAAGATCCGTTTAAAGTTGTTTGTGCTGAGGTTTACTTACAGTTCTATCCTGTGTTTTACAGAGATATGACACCAGATATACGTAGGTATATGTCATAAGATATCTGTACATTATAGATCTAAATCAAAGCATATTATTGAGCAGGTAAAGGGACAAACAAGTACTCAAGATGTGATGTTTACAATCTACAGTTTTGTTCCGCTGATAGTTCTTTTTTCAAATTCACACACATTGATCGTCAAGCCTGCAGGGGGATTATGCATTTGGTCCTGTGTGTGTGTGTGTCTGTCTGTCCGCGGCTAATCTCACATACTTACTATTGCAAACCAAGTCTATCTACAGGTACAAATAAAATACCCTGCTTTATGGTCTGTTTGACTCTAAATGGACCATAATGTACTCAATGAACATCATGCTGTATTGAAGAAGACTTGAAACTAGAGATTGAGACCATAAACTCATGTTTACAATGTTTACTGAGGTAATAAATCAAGAGAGAAGTAGAGTCATTTTCTCATAGACTTCTATACAACCAGAGGAGTCGCCCCCTGGTGGACACTAGAGAGAATGCAGGTTTTAGGACACTTCCGCATCGTCTTCACTCGGCAGAACCGGAGGTTGCCGCCTGAAGTGATGTAGTTGCCGATGTGTTTTGTACCTTGTGTTCCAGTCTGGCCTGTCTGACGGCTGCAGGTCACCACGCTGACTGTCTGAAGCAGGTGAACGACTGGATGCTGTCGGACGGTCCCACATCCGACCTTTACGTCCTCAGAGCCCGACTGCTCAAACTGCTCAACCAGGTTACGACTTCAGATACTATAGACCAGCCGCATTTACACGTTACATCTCAGGCGGTGAGCTTATGCTGTAAAGAATCAAGAAGAAAACTTCCTTCAGGTCCTGCAGGGCCGCAGACAACAGAAGTGTTTTGTATCAGGACTTAAAATCTTAAGGCTGTTGCACCAACAACTAAATCACGTTTGATCAGTATTGAGAGGCTTGCTTACAGTTGAAGCAAAAAACAAAGGTCTGTGGTTAAACTCCCAGTGATTTCCTCTCGTGTCCAGACGTCACGATGTTATCGGGACGTGAAGTCGGCGTTGGCGTTGAGCCCTCGGTGTCCGCAGGCCGCGGCCCTGCTGCTGCAGCTGCAGGAGGCCGGCGAGGAGGCCACACGCAAGGCC
>NW_022280239.1:160224-195095 GCF_004355925.1 Anarrhichthys ocellatus | reverse complement strand
TACTGTGCTCGACATAATATAAATAACAAATTATCAACATTAATAAGGAAATATCAAAAATACAATATATAAACAACATAACTGAGAAGATTGTCTATGAGTATAAATATAATAATAATAATAATGCATTTTATTTGTAATGCACTTTTCATTAAAAACATCTCAGAGTGCCACAGAGCCAGTACATAGTAAAAAAACATAGTTAAAACAAACTATAATAGAAGAACTAGTAGGCATAAAAAAAAAATTTAAAAAAAAAACAGTGAATGAACAGAAACACAAAAGAAATAACTGACAGTGATTTCGGTCAGAAACGCCTTCCTAAATAGAAAGGTTTTTAGGCCGGTTTTAAAAGAGACCAGTGTCTGTGTTGCCCTTAGGTGGTCAGGGAGACTGTTCCAAATATGGAGCAATATTAAAGGATGCAGGAGAATGGTGGCGGTACCCTGCCTGTCAAGAAGTCTGAAGTAGTGTTAAGTCCTATGTGGGTGAGCTTGAGTCTGGTGGAGACGATGGTGTTGAGACTGTTATCAATAAAACACATTCTCACTTAGTTCCCCTTCCTGTAGTCCAGATGGTTATGACTTCATCAGTTCATGTGTTGGAATGGAAGGCAAACTGATGAGGGTCTCTGGATCTGGGTAGCGAGGATCAGATCCTTTACCAGCTGCTCAAAGTGCATAATGACCACAGAGGTTAGCACCTGTGGACGGTAGTCGTTCAGGTATGCTGGGCAAGCAACTGACTGCTGGAACTGGGACTCTGCTTCGTCCAGTATTACCTCTTCACCAGTCTCTGCAGGTTGTAGATTGTTCTCTTGTATTCCTATGTTCCAAAAGCCAGTCTGTATGGACTTGAGGAATTAACTTGCATTTGTATCGCAGCTTCCTCGTCTTCTGACCACTCAAAGCTCTTCATGCTTGGGCCCAACACATTCCAACTTGTGTTGGCGGAACTGTGGAACACATGCTGCCAATCACACACATATATTCTGGTTATGCCCTAAATTAAATGCATACTTGGGAGAAGTCTTTGACGCCCTCAAAGAGATATTCCAACAGGACATCCAACAAGACCCCACAGTAGCACTATTGGGAGCGATACCTGAAGGCCTGGATGGGAGGGCCAAAAAATACCTTCTGAACATACTACTCACAGCAGCATTGAAGGGTATAACCATCAGATGGCTAAAACCAGATCCCCCTACATAGGATATATGGATCCAAAAAGTATGGGACATCTATCAAATGGAGCGAATCACATATTCATTAAGGCTCCAAAAGCCTGTCTTTACTAAACGATGGGGTCCTGTCATAGCATTATTAATACAATGAGGGTTATTACTATATGTTGCTCGATCTGGTTGAACTGATACCTGTTAACTCTCTCTATACACACGCACATTATACACCATCCTCTCTGAAAAGCATATATAGCACCTACAATACTACATTCAGGAGTGGACAATTGTTATTTCTTCATCCCTTGTTTTTATTTTTATTTTATTTCATTATGAATGCATGTAATCAATTATCTATTCTTATTATTTCCCCCCTCTTTTCTCTTGGAGTGAGCACCATCTGATGTTTGTTGTTCCTTCTGTGCGTTGTACATTGTACCTGAATACCATGTGCACCAAGACTACATACAACTGAAAAATGGACAAAGAAAGTACCTGTCTGAAAATGCATGTTGTTATGTTGTTGAAAACGAAATAAAAAGTGAGTTAAAAAAAAAAGAAGCTCCTTACGCTACAACATTCACCCATTCACACTGATGGACGAAGCTACCATGCAAGGACCATAAACTAATTCACACACTGATGGCTCAGCCTTTGGGAGCAATTTGGGGTTTAGTATCTTGCCCACGGTCAGTTTGACATGCGAACTGGTGGATTGAACTGCCGATATTCTGATTGGAAAATGACCCTCTCTACCTCTAAGGTGTGCGTCTTCAGTGGATTGTTTTATCCTCCCACGGTTTGTGATTGGAGAAGACCTTAACCGATACTGTACTGTACAGTACTGTAAACCTGCGTTGACTTCAGTAAGAATTGACCCCGAGCGTGTCGCCGTCTGTATCACTGCAGCAAAGCCTCTGATTATCCAAAGTGACTTCCAATAAGTGCAGCTTATTGGAACTCTGCACCTCTGCCGCGAGGTGCAGAATGTGCTGTGATTGGTCAGTGGGCGAGCACGTGACTATCGTGAAACGAAACTTAACAGCAGAGGCTTAGTCTGCGTTGTGAATCACATCACGTGATGCAGCTCAGCCAATCAAATATGGGCATTCTGACTGAGTGAGATGTACCACACACCATGACACAGATGACTGAGACGAGGAAAGACGTTGCAGAGCAGTACGTACAATGTTCCAAGTTGTGAAAGTAAAATCATAAGACGATCTCTTTGGGCCGTGACTTGTCATTAAGGAGTGGTGGTGGGTCCCACAGCCAGACCAGCTGAGAACCACTGTCCTCCATGAGCGCAGAAACCATTATATTTTCTTGAATTTAAGCTTCTGCATTTTCCAAATGCTCTAGTACTATTCAAACGTATTGTAAGTCTTGTACCGAACGGTTTAATACGAATACGTACTTAGTTAGAAAAGAATAATAACTGTGGTGCCATCATGTGGTTATAAGGTGGTATTTCAGCTGTAGGACAGCAGTGAAGGCCCAGGTTTAAAATGCACAGCCCGCCACTGGTATACACCCTATACCAGAGGGATCATGGGAGCTAGCAAATCTACTCTACATGTCTTTTGTAGATGGATGACCGTGTCCCCAGAGTATCTTGTGGGGTTATCTAACAGTGTCGTTACTACAAGACATTCAGTCCTAGTACAACCAGAGTGAGACATTTGTTTTCATCCTTGATTGGAAGTCAAGCCTGTTCTTGTTGAGCGATGGGCTTTGCCTGGGTTGTGTCCGGTCAGTGCGAAGCAGTCAGGATAACAGTCAGCACCGCTATGTCTGAGGCCGTTGTACTCTCCCAGGAAATGGTGATTCACTGACAAGTGGAGGAGTAGTTGGTTCAAGAGTGTGGCTAAGTTGTCGCCTGACATCGTCAGACCAAATCACAAATGCAATTAGTCTGAAACCTGTCTGAGACTCTGGGTTGTGGAGGGTGCCGGTCGTTTGTTCATGTTAAAGGACTCCATTTCTCAGCTGACAGTTACTTACAACTGCTTTGACACTTGGGAGCATTAGGTCACAAATCCACAGCCTGCTAGGTATAAACTTTGAAATAGGTTCATGTGTTAACCCAGGGCCAGGTCTGACGAGTGCACTTTACCACATTGATTCTTCCCCTGCTGTTTCACTCACACATTTTCTTGCTGCTGTCTCTTTTTAAATGTGATTGTCTCTCTACCTTCAGTACATTCATGCTGCTGTTACACACCCCTTCACCTCCCCATCTCCGCCCAATCTTCATCAGCTTCATCAACTCATCACCCTATCAGCCCCATCAGCCACCACCACTGTCTGGACTCCACGGGGGGGGTTTATCTTGCAGCTGCTCAGGGCAGACGCCCCTCCATTACAAATCTCCCTGTAGAGTCAAAGCGCCAAAGACTCTGTCAAGACTTTATCATCACATAATCACCTGTTATTAATGAATAATGATATTTTCTTCATCTGACTTGTCTCTCCTGATTGAACTATCAGAGAGGCCCACAGAGGAACACACAGCACTTCATAAAACTTGACTTCGAATCTGCCCGTCACACCCGTCAGGTGAAACAATACAACTTCAAGATGTAAATGAGTTTGATGTTTCTAGGCAAAATCAATTTAAGTCAGATAATATAATAATCTTAGATAGAAATATTAATAAAGCTGATCAATAAGCTTGGACCTAAAGATCTAAATTAAATTTTAATTAGAACTATTGTAAAATTGCTTCACAATCTTTCCTGGTGCTTCCCAAACTATCACCTCGATCGACCCGACTACTCCGGTAACATTAGTTACATTGTCCCATTATAACCACGCTCCAAGAAATTACAATCGGGCCGTAGCCATCCTCAAAGAAGCTAAAAGATAAAGGAATTTCTTATCTTAGAACAGAAAACAAAGCAGTAGTTTCAACGCTCTCAAATCAGCTCCTCGTATTCACCGCTACGTCCACACCAGGTCTCTTCCTGATGACGTCATCACGCACACCAAACTCTGCGACATCGGCGCATCTGATAAAGGGGCAATTCACCCAAATCCTCGAGCCCAAAGACAGTCGTGAAGGGCCGACCGATTCTTTCACAGAATATGTTCCTTTGAGTTGATACGTGTTAGCCAGGCAGCAACCTCCGGTTCTGAAAATGAAGCCATGACGGAAGTGCCTTAAACTCGCATTACCTATACTGGCCATCAGGGCCAGCAGTTTCTAGATGACACTCAACTATACTATAGTAGTATAGTGTATAGTACGAAGGATCGACAGCTAATGCTACCATCTGTCCTCGCTCGTTCAATCAGCGCCTTGGCTGCACTACATAACGTAGTCAATGCGTAATCTTAATGCTCTAAGCATTAACGACACTGCTTCGTAGTACGTTGTTAGCAGATTTTCAACTTTAAACTCAAATTCACCGGAGACAACCTCATCCCAACTCCGGAAACGGGATCATCTGCAGAGCATGTAAATGCACCATTTACTCGTTAAATCAGTGCCATCGCCGCAAAAAAGGCGTATCATTCAAGAGAAAAATAATAATAATTAAAGCTGCAAGCAGCATTGATCGGGCCCTCGCAACTTCACGCATGTTGAGTGTACTGGCAGGACTCTGGTTGACGCAGCCGTGCATTTCTGTCACCATCATACACAGCGCCTGGAAATTGCAAAAAACGACACTAGAAATTCATACAAAATTCAAAATGGCTGACTTCCGGTTGGGTTTAGAGCATAGACTCCTGGGACCTTTTTTTTAAGTCTACATATGATACATCTGCTTACCAAATTTCATACATCTAGGTCAAACATACTGCGAGGGCTGCTTCGTTGAAATTTTGTAGGGGGCGCTATTGAGCCGATTTGCCACTCTGAACCAATAAAATCATATTTTATAACTACATTTCGGGCTTTTAATCTACTTGCCAAGTTTGCTTATGTTTCGAGCATTTTTAGCCTCTCAAAATTACCTTCGTTGTTAATGGCGAAGACTGCATCGCCACGGCAACGGCGTTCGACGAAACATCAAAAGCTTCATGAACTGGTATTATGAACTTCTTATATTTGTGTGGAAGTAATTTGATGTTGATTTGATTTACCTACTAAGAGAAACAAGCCAAAGTATAAAGACTTTAACTTCCTGTTACCAGTAGGTGGCGCTATGACTGATTCAAAATTGGCCTGCAGATGTCTTCAGGCCTGGAGTCTAATCAAACATGTGAAATCTGGTAAAGATCTGATGATGTGGAGTCGAGTTACATCAGTTTATTCGTTCATGGCGAAGGATCGAAATTCGCCGAACCGCCACGTCGCCGCCCTTCAACAACTTCTTACGATTTTCACAATGAAGCATTATCAAGGTCTTAAGGCTGTTCTGACAACATTTTAGAGGGATCTGATTAATCTGTGAGGAGCAGGATGTCAAAGTACACAACTTACAACTTACAGTTGACACTAGGTGGCGCTATTACTATGATTCTAAATTATCATATAGATGTGTTCCGGGTCAGGATGTTATGACATATGAGAGATTTGGAGCAGATTCGACAATGTACGGCCGAGTTACAACATCTTCCTGTTTCGCGGTGAATGGTGTTTTTTTGACGCCACGCCACGGACACATAGTTCGATAACTTTTTGATCTTTGAGTAACTTTTCACTGCCAAGGTCTCAAGAGCATACTGACCAAATCCGAAGTCAATCAGGTCAAATCTCTGGGAGGAGTTCGTTAAAGTATGACGCCTTGAAATGGTCAAAAAACGTCATGAAATTCAAAATGGCCGACTTCCTGTTTGGTTTGATGAAAAACTCCAAGAGGATTTTTTGTGCGTCTCATCACGATCCACATATCTACCAAATTTCATACAGCTAGGTGAAACCCAATGTTGGGGCTACTCAATAGGGGGCGCTATCGAGCTATCGAACCAATAAATTCTGGCTTGCGTGCCAAATTTCAAAAGTTTTCCAGTATCCCAAGCACCTCCTTTTTGCGACGAAAGACACGAGATAATAATAATAACAAACAATTGAAAAACAATAGGTCCTCCGCTCCGACTACGTCGGTGCTCGGGGCATAATGAAGTTGATTAAAGACTTTGTATTCTTCTGGTATTCACTAAATGATGAACATCTTTTATTTCTGTAGTTTTTATTTGTAATATATATTTTTATTTGACTGTTCATGTTTCAAAATGTCCGACAATAAATAAATAAATCACACTTTACAGTTTTACTGTTTTATTGGAGCAAACATAAATGGATTGGATTCAGAGTATAAAAATAAGAGAAACTCTAACAGCTGATCTTCTGTTTGCTTAAAGGGACAGTCCCATTTCAATCCACTTATGAAATCCATGAATGCATAAACTACAGGATTAAGAACTGCAGATGAAATGTTTGAATAATAACGTCTTTAAATGTCTACAAAAAAGTCCCAGAGTGCATTGCTGCAGAGCTGTCAAATCAGTCACTACTTCTTCAGTGGTTTACAGTTTATTTGATGTACTTGTGCTTTGATACTTAAATATAATTCACTTTTACTAGTTTCCAAACTTTTGTTTCCATCAGCTGGAGTTACGTGATGATTCGGAGAAAGGCATCAAACCACAGAAGAAGAAAAAGAAACTAGAGAAACAAACAAGACAATCAAATAATTGTTTCTTCTTCTTCTTCTTCAGTTTGTTGGAAATCAAAATATCTCCTCAAAGTCAGAAATGTTTCATAAATATCTTCTAACGACTTCATTTATTTTGTTTAATATAAAGTTTCTCAGAACAGAATCATTTGGCAGCAGCAGGCCAACGTACAGAAAACAAACTGTTTATATGTATTTTTTCTTTCTATGAAAATACATTTATTAATACTTGATAACCAATCAAACTGAAAGGAACATTATCTCTGTTTGGTTTCCCATGATGCTCTCTGCTGTATGGAGGACAACCATTGATATCTATTGATCTGTTTAATCCACACCACAGAAAGGACAGGATGTGACATCATCAACAGGAAACAGCTCGGGGGGGCGGAGCTAGACACAGCGGCGATTCAGGTTGTTCCTCTCGGGCTCCAGGAACTCATCCAGCAGGGCGGCTGTGATCCTCCGTAGCTCCGCCTCCAGACAGGATGCCTCGCTGCAGCACAAAGACGACAATAACAACAACAACAACAACAACAACGATGATGATAATTATAAATAAAAAATAATAATAGCAACAACAATATAATAATAAAAAATAGTAAAAAATTATAACAATAATAGTGATAATAAGAATAGTAAAACATTTACTTCACCACGAATCCTTATTAATATTCCTGCTAAATCACTGCAGCTGCTTTACACAACAGCAGCTACTGAGGCCAGTTTATTATTATCAGTGATCGTTATGAACGAAGATGGATCGTTCTGTAACTCGACCGAAAAACATGAATGTGTCCATTATGTTAATAGTTCAGTATTGTGTGAAAGATAACAGGTGTGTTTATGCATGGCAGTGGCACTAATAGGCCATCACTCATTTATGTTTCCACATTTATGTTTAAAATGAAAACATCAGTCTGAATAGCTTGTATGCATGATTATCGTGCTATTAACAGACAATGTTGATATTGGCATTGGTATCAGTTGACACCAGTGGTGGGCCGTGCATTTTATACCTGGGCCTTCTGAGCGGTCCTACTACACTTGAGCCATCTCCTACTAACCTCATTATGAGCCACAGCTACGGATGTGTTTCTATGGTGTAATAATACACGTATTCATATTAAACCGTTCGGTACGAGGCTTACGAACTGAACAATACGTTTGAATAATACACGTGCATTTGGAAAATGCAGAAGCTTAAATTGTGGGAAATATAATGTTTTCGGTGGACTGGGCTCACGTAGGAGACAACGGGCTGTGACCTCTGAACCCGGAACAATAACAAAAAACAGCTGAGGCGGCGGCACCGCACATGTCTTCAGGTAGGCTAAGCTAACTAGCTTAGCGGGGAAACAACAGCCCGGACGAATTCAATTGTCCGGACAATAACCCTGCGCATGACGGGATGCTTCGTAATTAACGGATAATGCATATAGTCCAAATCAATGTAATTAACACAATGACAAGAACAAACTCACAAGAACCAGTCACATATATTAACAAAGCAACAAATCAATCCAGCAGCCCTGCAGCGCTAGAGCACGAGCCATTCATACTATTCATACTATTCATATAATTCATAAGAACGACACGACAGACAAATGAACTTATAGTAACGCTACTGCAGATGTAAAAACACAAAAGCACTTCACTTACCACAGCTGCTGTTCACTTAAAGAAAAAGTCCATCCTCCTTTCTTTGTGAACAAAGAGTTTAATCCCAGTACATCGTTTCAGTTCCAGTAAGAAGTCCGTCTCGATTCATGCACACCAGTGATGATAGTCGAGCCTCCCCAGTTGTATTTCTCCGGTGTACACAGCGGGGCCGGGATCCCACCACCGCCGGGGCACCCGCTGGCCGACGCAGGCCGCTCGCCGGGCCGCGATTGTGGAGCTGTTTCCCTGCAAACATGTTCGTTGAGTTGTAGATCCACTCGAGTCTCTCCAAAAGTTTTCAAAAGCACTGTAGCTTGTGTACTGCCATGCTATGGTGTCCTCAGGTTAGCGTAGCTTAGCTCCAAACACCAAGAGCTCAGTTAAAATGAAACACATTCCCATAAAATGTGCAACGCTTCTCCGACGCTGTCAGCAAGAAATACCGTTCATACGAATCCTTTTCCTGGCTGAGTCAGGCTGCCAGCTGTGGGGTTGACTGACCCTTTGATAGATGTCCAGCTTTTCCTGAAATGTCCTTCTTGAGAAAGGCGTTGTCAGTAACTCCGCCACTAAATCCGTTTCTCCTCCTTATTCAGCCATTGAGTGATAAAAAAACAAAGCTAGTAAAAAAAATGAATAATCTACAGCAAGCAAAACCCTAAGAATGTCATAATTTGTTCCATATCTTTCAATCTGAACTCTTACTCCTCCAACTAAGCTCTGCTGTTAAGTTTCAGTTCACGATAGTCACGTGCTCGCCCACTGACCAATCACAGCACACGCTGCACCTCACTGCAGAGCTGTACCTGGACACTGAGCTGCATGTAATGCTGACGTCATTATAGGCCAGCTAGCAGGTGCTGATACGTCAAAGAATACGCCCAACATGTCAAACTAAAGATCTGATTGGTTGAACACTGTGACAATCAACAACATCGTCCCCATTCACTTAAACTGCACATGGATTCACTTGTGAGTCTGCAGGCCTCTGCCTCTCTTCTTACCTAGAGACACAGAGGTGAGATCTGATTGGATAAAAGCTCTACTTAAAACAAGCTGCACTGGAAGCAGAGCAACTGAGGAAGACAGTAGCTGTGCATTGAGAACATAAGATAATGGGACAAATATGTTTATAAATTATAATACATGTAGTGTATTTAAGAAAAATTATTAAATTATAAAATAAATATAGCTTTGTGATTCTGTTTAGGCCAGCAGAGAAGGCCTTGCAGGCCCTGACGGCCCACCACTGGTGGACACGGTATGTGGCAGTGGCACGGCCTCCCTACTCACTTAAATAACAACATGAATATATGAACCTGTGTATTATTTGAATAGCTTAATATTGAATGCACAATAAAGAGGTAAATTTATACATGGCACTAGGCCCATTTAATATAAAACACAACTTTATACAATATATATAGTCGGGGGTCCTTGGCCTGAAAAACGTTGAAGACCCCTGGTATAGAATGTATATATTATATAGATATTATAGATATAGATTATATAGATATAGATTATAGATTATAGATTATATATATTATAGATTATGTAGATTATAGATATTATAGATTATATATATATAATCTATAATATCTATAGATTGAGGACCTGTGAAGAGGAACCAGAACCACGCCTCTGGACCAGAAGCAACACGTGTACTTTAGAGTTGTACTCTGAAACCAGCAGTACTCGGTGCTCTGTGTACTGCAACTGACCTGGTCCCCGGTGCTGCGCAGTACTCGGTGTAGCACTTGATTTTGGGTTCGGTGCCGCTGGTTCTCAGCGTTGCCACGACGCCGTTCTGCAGAGTGAAGGTGATCATGTGACTGCTCCTCGTCACAGGAAGTACCTCCACAGGAGAAGAACGACACGTTGACTACAAGTACTTCTAAAGACGTTGCACCTTCTCACAGAACTTCATTGATCAATCGCTGCGTTCCTACCGATCGGAGGTCTGGCCGGCTGCTGTCGTACCCCGTGGTGACATCTCTGACGTGGACGATCCGGACGCCGCCGCACGTCTTCGGGTACGAAGCTTCGCAGTTGAAGTTTCTGATCCGGCAGAAGATGGTCTGGATGGTGGTGGGGTCGTCACAGACCACGTAGGAGGTCTGAGACACGTGGTGACCGTACCTGGAGACGGGAAGTCACAACAGAGACAACTGTCAAAATAAGAGAAGAGAATGTAGAATAAATCTTCTAGAACTGTGATTCTGAGGGCGAGAAATCTAAAGAATATAAAAAATAAGAACTTCCTAAACAACTTCTAAAATCTCCTCAAGACCAAATCAATAGAAGCACAGCTGCTGCCCTCTAGTGGCTGAAGGGTTTAGTCCTCCCATCAAGTGAGGATCAAATCTAATGAGGCGCAACTCAAATATTACAGAAGAACCTATTGGTTTAGTTCAGATTCACACGTTTCATTAGAGTTTGGTCTCATGGCAACACGTTTATCTAATATGTGATATTTAAATACACTTAATATTAGTACTTTAACCTCATCACTTAAACTCTTGTGTAAAACTAAATCTTTATTTTTAATCAGTCACGAAAGTGGACAATAAAGATTTATTAAGTAATCAAATATGTTTCATAATTTATTGCAGGAAGGTTTCATTTATACATTATGTCTGATTTATGTGGAGGCCACATAGACGTGTGTGTGTATATTATATATATATATATAATATAAATATATACATATATATCGGATCAGCAAAGAAAAGGGGAGGAGACAAATACAACTTTGCTTTCCATTTATTAATTAAAGAACTTCAAGAACACTTAAAGCAAAGAACTTTGGACTATAGTCTGACATAAAAACTAAAATATTGAAGATATTTATTTTCAGAAAGATGAGAATATATCTACATTATCTGGGGAAAGGGGGCGTGACTACAGCACCTGTCTGTGTGACTCTCACAGACAGAGACTGATCTCTTGCTCTTCATAGAGGAACGATCTTCACACTGAAGTGGTGTGTGAGTGGATTTCGTAGCGTGGCTCAAGCACTTTAACCAGATTTTGAAATCCTTTGTTTTCCACAACAGAGAATGGCATCATGTCTGCAGCAATAAAGACCTCAATAGATGTTGTGATAGCTTCAGCCCGGTCTGATTCTACACAAACGCTTTCTTCAATGTCGCGATGATACCTTGTTGTTGTTGTTGTTGTTGTTGTTGTGCCTTGGCCCCCGTCGCTGACAGACCAGGATGGCGTCTCTTCATATGTGTGGACACGCCCGATGTCTTTCTCTTTAAACAACGCCTACATACAGTAATGGTTTTGTCCACCGCCCTTATAATAATAATAATAATAATAATAATAATACATTTTATTTATATAGCGCTTTAAAAGGCACTCAAAGACAAATTACATGGTAAAAACAGAAACAATAAAAGCATTTATAATAAGAACAAAATCTATGACATAACAGTAAGAAAGAAAAATAAACACGAAGAGAAAGAAAGAAAACATACATGACTGATTTTAGAGGTTAAAAGCAGATTTGAATAGGTGAGTTTTAAGTGCAGTTTTGAAAGTGGTGAGTGACGGAGAATGTCTGAGGTGTTGGGGCAGGGAGTTCCAGAGGGAGGGGGGCAACGGAGAAGGCCCTGTCCCCCCAGGTCCGATGCTTGGACAGAGTAGGGGGGGTAAGGAGGTTGGCGTCGGCGGATCTGAGGTTGCGGTTGGGAGTGTGACGGTGCAGGAGGTCTGAAAGGTATGAAGGGGCGAGGTTGTGGAGGGCTTTGTAAGTGATGAGGAGAATCTTGAACTGGATTCTTTGCTGTATGGGGAGCCAGTGGAGGTTTTGAAGGACTGGGGTGATGTAGTCTCTGGTGCGGGAGTGGGAGAGCAGACAGGCAGCTGAGTTTTGGATGTATTGTAGACTGTTGATGATTTTGGTGGGTGAGCCGTACAGGATGCTGTTGCAGTAGTCCAGTCGAGAGGTGATGAAGGCGTGGATGAGTGTTTCAGCGGCTGCGGAGGAGAGGGAGGGACGGAGACGGGCGATGTTTTTGAGATGGAAGAAGGCAGTTTTTCTGATGTGATTGATGTGTCGTTCATAGGAGAGAGTTTGATCGAAAATGATCCCAAGGTTACGGACATGTGTGGAGGCAGGAACAGTGGTGCCATCGATGTAGAGGGAGAAGTTGTGGTGGGAATTGTTTAATGATTTGGGGCCGATGATGAGGACTTCAGATTTGTCGGTGTTGAGTTTGAGGAAGTTTGCTTGCATCCAGGTTTTTATGTCTGTGAGGCAGTTGGTGATGGTGGAGTGGATGGTGGGGGTGATGGACTTGGTGGAGATGTAGAGCTGGGTGTCGTCAGCGTAGCAGTGGAAGTGGAGGCCATGGTGGTGTATGATGTCGCCAAAGGGGGGCAGGTAGAGGATGAAGAGGAGGGGACCGAGTACTGAACCTTGTGGGACACCTTGAGAGACTGGGGCTGTGTCAGACTTGAATTTGTTGATGGTGATGAACTGTTCACGGTCAGAGAGGTATGATTTAAACCAGGAGAGGGCTGTGCCAGTGATGTGGAGGGAGGACTCAAGACGGGAAAGGAGGATGGAGTGGTTGATGGTGTCGAAGGCTGCGCTGAGGTCGAGCAGTATCAGGATGTTGAGGGAGTGGTCATCAGAGGAGAGGAGGTCGTTGGTGACTTTGATGAGGGCAGTTTCTGTGCTGTGATGAGATCTGAATCCGGATTGAAATGGTTCATACAGTTGGTTTGAGTCCAGGTGGGTTTTCAGTTGATGGGCAACAGTGCGTTCCAGTATTTTAGACAGAAAAGGGAGATTGGAGATGGGTCTGTAATTGTTGTGAACGTCGGGGTCAAGGCCAGGTTTTTTGAGGATGGGTGTGACTGAGGCGAGTTTGAGGGCGGGAGGGACGGAGCCAGTAGACAGGGAGGAGTTGATGACAGAGAGGAGGAGCGGGCGGAGGGCCGGCAGACAGGCCATAACTAAAGTGGAAGGGATAGGGTCGAGGTCACAGGTCGGAGTCTTCATGCCAGAGAGTGATTTATTGAGATCCGAGGGGGAGATGAGAGAGAATCGGGAGAGTGACCGGTCAGTTAGTGGAGGATTTGCAGATACAGGGTTGGACGAAGCGGGGCTGGAAGTGGCCAGTTGGTTGTAGATGGTGTCAATTTTAGCCTTGTAGAACGTCAGGAAGGAGTTGCATTTCTCTGCTGTGGAGGAGTGGGAGAGATTGTCCATAGGTTTGAGGAGTTTGTTTATTGTGGAGAAGAGGACCTTTGGGTTGGCGGAACCAGAGTGGATGATGCCAGAGTAGTAGGTGGAGCGAGCAGAGTTTAGAGCCAGTATTGTATTGCTGTATGTGTTCCTTGTAAGCCAGGGTGTGAACTGTGAGGCCGGTTTTTTTGGAGAGGCGCTCTAGTCTGCGTTTCCGGGATTTCATGAGGCGGAGTTCAGGGGTGAACCAGGGAGCAGTGTGGGTGGAAGAGACAGTTGTGGTTTTGAGAGGGGCAAGCTGATCTAGGCAGGAGGATAGTGTGTTATTGTAGAGGTTGACCAGGTCTGAGGGGGAGGGGCTAAGGGAGGGGGTGAGTGTGGAGAATTTTTCAGTGAGACAGGCTGACAGGGATGAGGGGCAGACAGACTTGATATTACGGAGAGTGATGGTGCGCGTGAGTTTGGGTTCTGGGATAGGGATGTCGATCTCCATGATGATGGCTAGATGGTCGGAGATGGTGAGGTCATAGCCGGAGAGGTGGTTGATGGTGATTTCAGTGGAGCAGACCAGGTCCAGGATGTGACTGCGGTTGTGGGTGGGGAAGTCGATGTGTTGAGTGAAGTTGAAGCATTTAAGCAGGTCCAGAAATTCTGTGGCAGTTTTACAGTCTGAGGAGTCGATGCGGATGTTGAAATCACCAAGCAACATGATGGAAGGTGAGACGGAGCAGAGCTGGGTGAGGAATTCAAATAGGTCAGAGAGGAAGGCAGGGTTGGGTTTGGGGGGGCGGTAGATAATTGCAATGACCAGGGGTTTAGGACCAGAGAGTTTGAATATGAGCTGTTCAAATGAGGGTGGACTTTCGATGTTAGTCAGGCTGGTTTTGATGTGTTGGCGGTGAAGAGCGGCAATTCCTCCACCGCGGCCATCAGGGCGTGGTTTATCCAGGTAATGATATCCAGTTGCGATGGTTTGATTGAGTGCGTAGTAATCCAGGTGTTTTTGCCAAGTTTCAGTGAGACAGAGGATATCAAGGTTGTTGTCAGTGATGAATTCGTTGATGATTGGGCTTTTGTTGCTTAGTGACCGGGTGTTGAACAGAGCAAGCTTCATGGAGTGTTTTGTGATTGGTTGTGAGGTTTTGGGGAGGGTTCCGAGGTTGGCTGCATTCACGTGCTGTTTGTTATGATGACGTAATGAGGAAGTGGTTGTACGCCTGTGCTGAGTCCACAGAGACGGGATGGAATTGACAGAGGTGGGGTTGTAGATGATGAACTTGTGCTGGGAGCCGATATGAACATCACTGGGAGGGATGTAGCTGAGGTTGTTTATGGCTTTGTGAATGCGGTGTGAACGGGGCAGCCTCTCTGTCACAATAGTCTGAATGGGGAGAGCTGCAGCTGAAGGGGTTGATGACATAGAAGGCCAGGAGGGGGAGCAGTCACGGGAAACTGTGCTCAGAGGTGGCAGCGTAGAAGAAGAAGGGGCGTGTATGTGGAAAGTAAATAGTCAGTCATGTGGACAAGAGTGTACAGCATGCTGTAAATTAGCTGCTAGCAGGCGGCTTCCCAGCTTATTAAAATGAATACCATCGTTCTTAAAAGCGGAAGAGTGGTCCCAAAACAGGTTAAAATTGTCAATGAACCTCACGTTGTTGGTCCTGCAGGCGGCCTGGAGCCAAGTGTGGAGGCTGAGGACTCTGCTGAACCGCTGTGATCCACGGCCAAGTGTTGGAGTTGGACCACTGATAAGAGCAGACAGTCCACAGCTGTTTAAAAAGTGTAAAAGATTTTTAAAATCAATCTTGGTCAACTCAGACTGGTGGAGGGCTGTATCGTTGATTCCCACATGAACGATAATTCGCCGAATGGTAGACGGGAGGGCGTGCAGCAGGCCAGGCAGTTTCAGCAGGATGTCGTGAGCCGTTGCTCCGGGGAAACAGTGTGTGGTCGCGTTGAAGAAACGGGTATTCCTGATTATGGAGTCCCCGACTATCGGTGTCGTCGGGGCGAAGAGGGGACGAGGCGACAACACTGCGCGTGTAATATGCGTGGATGGAGGCGAGGATTTAACCAGTGGTGGTGAAGTGGACGAGCAAGGACTGAGAGAACGGGGGACCGAAGCTCGCCGCGGTGCTGGTGTAAAGCACAGTATGGAGCGGCGAGTCCTGGGGCGAGAGGAGTGCTCAGTAATGACTGGCATAGGGATGTCGGGGAACCCGGGGCTGTGGGTCCCTCGAGGCGGCAGCTGGGATGGTGTAGGAAGCTGGGAGTCCCTAGCCAGAGGAGGGAAGTCATGTAGGGCAAGGGCGTCATATCCATTCTTCAGCTGGACATCGAAGTTATGGGGTGTAGGAGAGGGATGTCTCCCTATCAGGCTGCTGCGAGCACAGACCAGGGCTCATGATGTGATGGAGTGGAGCTGACCAGGGCTTAGCTCCGAGCCGTAGCCAAGAAGCCTCAGGAGCTGTGACCGGAGGAGGGGCAGCAGGACTGGAAGCGATGGAATCATGCACACGGTCGCTGGCTGTGTCGGTTTGTGCTGGACCGAAGATGATGGTATCCATGAGGTTCTCGGCATACTGGATCCTGTAGAGCGTGGATATTCTTCCTTCCAGCTCTGTGATTTTATCAACCAGGCGGGCGCAGCTGACACAGTCAGATGGAGAGGTGAGAGGAGCCATAGCAGATCTGGTGGACAATTGTGCTCCAGCCCGTAGTCCACAGCCTTGTCCAGGTATTAACAAAGGTGGAAGCTGATTCACAGACAGTCCCGTTTTCAGTTTGACGTGTGTAGACACTCTATATCTGTGGTCTCCGTAGCGTTAGCTAGCTTCAGAGCCCAGGGCTAACAAACGAGCCGGTAGTAGCCCAGCAGGCTAAGCGGTCTGGGGAACGCAAAAACCTAAGAGTACGTGTTGGCTGACATCGTACTTCTAGTTCAATTCACACAGATCAGAACAGCTAGGATCTCAAAAGTATAAGGCAAAAAATGTGGCCAAAACTGGAGAAAAAAAAAAAAGCCAATTTGTGGAAAAGGGGGAGCGGAGAAACGGACACGACGCCACAGTGTAAGTTACAAGTTACAGGGAAGACACAATGCTCCCAAAACTTGCGACTTAAATGACGCCGCGGCTTCTGAAGTTCCTCCGCTCGCCATGACTTCACCGTTAAATGCTTCTAAGCTGCTCCGTTCACTGAACACACTACTGCTTTATATCTGCTCACTGACACTCTGCATTGATATTCAGGAGCTTGTTACTTCAAAAGGAACAGCAGCAGTAAAACTTTATTACACACTATGATGATTAAACTGTAAAAAAAGATATATATGATATATGTACACATATAATATAAATATATACATATATATATGTATATATACACATTTAACTATTAACACTCTGACATCACAGATACTAGCTCTTAATCCTAATTATTGCATTAGTGCTCACAAATAAAGAGATAATTGTTAACATTGCTGTTGTGTCATCATGTTTCACAGACGTGAAAAGGTAAAAGCTGCATTAATAGTTGACCTGATGTATTTCTGTCTCCTGTAGAAGATATGGTGAAGTTAACGTACGTCTGGTAGATGTTGAGCAGCTGCTGGTTCAGACTCAGGTTCTTGTTGTGGAGGTAAGCAGCCATTTCAGCCACGACCACCGCCGAGCTCACACCGTCTTTCTCAGGAACCAAACCGCCACAAAGGAAACCTGAAGACACGAAGCAGCAGCTGGAAACCTCCAAGATCTGAACCGTCCCACATCTGGTCCCAGCTTTACCTCCCACATAACATAATACTAATATCTGTAGCTACGTTATTATTATACTTTTGTCTTTGTTCGTCATCTGCACTCACCTGTAGGAAAGGTACTAAAACAGGTGTGATTGGTAATGTAGTGAAAAGGTGTCTCTCTTGTAGAAGAAGAAAGGAAACTTTATTCATATATATATATAAATATATATTTATATAGAATATATATATGTATATAAATATGTATATATACAGATTTATATGTATCTTATATATAAATATATATTTATATATATCTTATACATATATTCTTTTTTATATTTTTATATAAATAAAACTACTGGCGACAAAAAACACCTGACAGTCAGCGTGGTGTATCAGCATCTTATCCTTCAAGTCTCCACTGAGGGTTTACCTCACAGAAACTCTGAGAGCCAATCAGCTGAGAGCATAAAATAAAAAGAAACAATGAAAAATAAAGTTGGTTACCAATCGACTCCTCGAAGGCAAATATGACGTTGTTTCCCATTTTGGAGAGTTCGTGTATTCTGTTGCCGATCCATTTAAACCCAGGAAGAGTTTCCTGTTGAACACAGTCCTTCATCATCATCATCATCATCATTTTAACAGATGGGATACGATCTCTACTCTAAACTGACCTCGAAGTGGAACCCCTCGATGCGAGCGAAGGTCTGCAGGATCTTGGAGGACACGGTGGTGGCCAACATGTAAACCTTCTGGGTGTCTGCAGGATCCGGATGAGCATCCTTCCAATTAAAGAACATCCACCAACCCAACAGTGCAGCCAGCTCATTACCTGTGAACACCTTCCAACCGCACCTGTAACAAAGGCAGGTACGGGTTAACTACAAACCCTGACAGCCTCAGTACTGAGGTGCCTTTGAGCTAAACGTCACACTTACCCGTCAGACTTCTCAGCAACAGCCAGGCGGTCGGCGTCGGGATCCGTCGCCAGGATAATGCGCGCGTTTTCCCGTTCTGCCAGAAGAAGAGAAAGCTCCTGAAGAAGAAAATCTGAGATTAATGTTGAAAGATAAATAATAAAACACTGAATTAAAGAACTGGGATCTGCTTCGTACCAGGACCGACTCTCCCTCCTCTGGGTTAGGGCAGCATACGGAGGAAAAGTTGGGGTCGGGGTCTTTCTGCTCGGGGACAGGGATTGGTGGAGCGAAGCCGAATGCGTAGAAAGCCTGCTGGACGAAGACGTGTCCGACTCCATGGAAGGACGAGTGGACAAACTTCAACGGACAGCTTGAGTTCAGATCTCTGAGAGACACAAGAGATACATCACACAATATAGCAACTTAAAATAAGTACATTCAAACTGGGGACTATCCGCAGAGGTTAAAAGGACTACCCGCGGAGGATAGAAGGACTACCCGTGGGGCATAGTAGGACTACCCGCGGAGGATAGAAGGACGACCCGCGGAGGATCGAAGGACTAGGATAGTAGGACTACCCACGGAGGATAGAAGGACTACCCGTGGAGGTTAGTAGGACTACCCGTGGAGGATAGAAGGACTACCCGCGGAGGATAGAAGGACTACCCGCGGAGGATAGAAGGATTACCCGCGGATGTTAGTAGGACTACCCGCGGAGGATAGAAGGACTACCCGCGGAGGATAGTAGGACTACCCGCCGAGGTTAGAAGGATTACCCGCCGAGGTTAGGACTACCAAAGGAGGTTAGTAGGACTACCCAAGGAGGATAGAAGGACTAGGTTAGAAGAACTACCCGCAGAGGATAGACGGACTACTAGCGGCGGATGGAAGGACTACCTGCGGAGGATAGGACTACCTGCAGAGGATAGGACTACCTGCAGAGGATAGGACTAACCGCGGAGGATAGGACTAACCGCGGAGGATAGGACTATCTGCGGAGGATAGGACTATCCGCGGACGCAGAAGGACTACCCTGGGACGTAGGACTAGTTGTAGAGGTCTGGGGATGAGCTGCAGAAGTCTGGGGACTAGAAGCAGAGGTCTGAGGACTAGTTGCAGAGGTCTGGGGACTAGCTGCAGAAGTCTTCTTACCTGTGGAAGCAGAGGGAGGTGAGCTCGTCCATGTAGCAGCTGTTGATCTGGGTCAGGGGGTCGGTCCTCAGGGAGCAGCTCTCCACCAGCTCCTCCTCCCAGCAGGAGGCGCTCCAAGGCTCCAGCTGCTCCTCGATACTCTGCAGGATCTCCTGATCGTGAGGCGAGGAGATCTGAGCGCCGTTACACCAGTACACCTGCAGAGGGCGACACAGGTACAGAGCTGAGGCCCCTCATCGTATTTCACCAGCAACAGTTACCTGTTCAGTGTGGTCAGCTGGACTCGTGGTGGTTTTTCTGACCTTGTATCCGTTGTCCTCTTTAGGATTATGTGATGCGGTGATCATCACTCCGGCTGCAGCACCGAGCTTCTTCACAGCGTACGGCTCGAGACAAATGCACACACATTTTACTAATAAAACTACAACACACAGGACAGCTGACAGGAAGTGATGCGTTACCATTTGCTCACCACGAACGGCGTCGGGACAAATGTGGAGAAAAGATGGACGGAAACGTCTCTGCTGAGCATCACAGCGGCCGTCAACTTCGCCAACCTTTAAACAAGAATAATAGAATGTAATCGTTGTAATGACTTTATATTTATGATGTATTTAAGAAGCGTCCCTCCACTTTCAAAATAAAAGCTGCACCACCAGATGTCGGAGATTAGCTTAAAAAAACAAAGTGCATCGACACTAATTGACTAAAATCACATTTAATTGGATGAAATACGTATTGGGCGGGGGGGGGCGGGGCTAAGCCACGGTTTCATCCATATTGACTTCTTCTTGCTTTTTTCCTGAGTTTTTTTGGGGGTCTTTCGTCTTCTCTGTTGGTTCCTCGTTCTACTTTGTATTGGATCCAGTTTGTTGTTTGTTCTTGACACAAAAAAAGGACCAGAAATCAGAAACTGGTCCAGAATTGAAGGAGAACTCTGCAGCTGCTAAACCAGCTGTGATGTGATCACTCAACGATCCGCACACTAACAGAGCTGGTTGTTGTTGTTGTGTCTGACAACATGATGGAGAAAGAACAGATTTCTCTTTACCTTTTCTGTTTGTTATTGTTTTGTCTCAAAGAGAAGTCTCCTTCAGTCTCATCTAAATATAGAGCCGTGACTCTGAACATCTACGTAACAATAAGCTCCTCTTTCTGTCCTCCAAACAAACAGTCCGACCGTCTCTCGTCAACACTGAGTGAAGTCCTTCTCTACTGGGACCAGTTTGAGCCCTGTGGTCTCCTCCAGGATGAAGAGGTTCACCTCTGACTGCTGCAGCCGCTGTCCTCCTGTCCTCTGGTGTCGAAGCCGACGACCACCCCTCTGCTGCTGAAGTCTGCAAAGCACCTGCACAGGTAGGAATGTAGACCCTGAAGACAGACAGAGAACAGACCCGTCTTCATCTGGTGACACTGTGTGAGAGACCGGACCAGTATGAGCTGGTATCTGACCTGTGTGGACTGGATGACGGTGAGGTCGTTGATCCGATTGAATCCGGCTCCCATCGGCGCTCTGAGTCCTGCCGTGCCGAAGCTCATCCGGCTGCAGAGTCTCGTCCTCAGGTCGTTTAGGCGACCCGCCGCCACCAGAGACTCCACCTGAGCCCGGGTCCACCGGTTCTACACCACCGAAGAAGAACTCCATCATAGTCTGACGTCATCATCATCATACTGCAGTTCATTCTGACTCACACGTAGAAATACTTACTGGAGCACCAAACATAGTAGTCCCGGACAAAGTCTCTATTTTACTGCTTTTTGTTGTATAAAAACTACAAGAATTACTGATGAAAACTACAGAATTGTGTTTTTTAAGTATTTACGTGTTCAGTAGGAACCAATGACACACAGACAGGAAGTGAGACGGTGTTGAGGGAGGGACCAACATGTTGGTGGTTCGGGGGTACATCCCAAGTCTCTTAATTGTCGTTTCCTCGATCCTCGATTCTCGCTCGAACCGGAAGTTGTTCTGCGCCGCCATATTGACGGCCGTCCCAAAGCTCTAATGTAGCTCTGAGGAGCGAGGATCGAGGAGCGAGGAGGGACCTCGGAGGAGCCATGAACGAGGACCCACGAGAACAGACTTCCAGGAAGTGTTTTAACGGCCGACACGCCCCCTCATTGTTCATCAGTCATGTGATTGGACGCTGCAGCCGATCGGACTGACTGACTGAGTTTAACACCAGAGTGAAGACGGATCACAGAATAAACTCTAGTTTATATTTGATTAGGTTTCTGATTCAACATCTGGTTTAAATAAATGTTCATTGTAGTCTGAACAACAAAACGACCTCAAACAACTTTCTTCTTAAGCGCTTCTTAATCAAACCTGTGACTGCGAGACTGCGGTCAACTCAGCAGACACTTACATGTTAGTGCACCTACAGTATATGCTGAAATTCACGGTAAACGCATTCAAATGGCACAGATCGAGAGTTAGCGGAAAAGATTAATGTGAGACAACATCCGGTTTCTTCAGACAAACATCCGGTTTTCAGAATAAGATGCCAACAAAGGATACATATTGCATAATGGGAATTCGATTAAATGAATTATATTCACATTAAGTATAAAACATGCTACCTGCATCTCGTGAGTTAAAGGGAAAATACACCTAAATTGTGCGTAAAGTGTCTTTATTCTTTGATTTGAGGGTTGCTGGAAATGAATAATACCTGACTGACAGTCAATTAAGATATTTTACTCAGCAAAAACTCTGAACTGAATTTGTACCTTCAAATGGCACATTTTTTAAATTTTTAAGGTGCTATAAAAATGTTTTTCTCAAAAATTCCACACAATGACTAATGTAGAATGGGTCAATGACATGACATGCATATTTTTGTGTCCGAGTCCACTATTTCCTTTTAAAATAATTGTATTAATTCATGACATATATCATTTCATTCTATAAAACCTATCCAGTTTTGATACATTTTCAGTACAATCAAATAATATATATTATTTTATGTTTTATGTTCAAACCCTGAAAATGTCAGGCGGTGCACCTGTCCTAGCAGATGAACAGACTAAGAAAACTATTAAAAAATGTATTGAAATGATAATTAATTCAAAATAAAATGCTATGGCATGCTTTTATTGTTGAAACGATTCAAATAAACCACATTTATACAAATACCAATAGTTTTAAGCTGTTGCGATAATTTAAAAACGTTTGTCCAGCAATTTGAATGTTCTCAAATGTCAGGGTGGCACAGCTGTAAAGATGGGACTTTTATTATGAAATTAAAGTGGAAAACAGTAAACAGGTTATTGCATCATCAAGAGGACCTCAACTGACCTTTATAGCAGAGTGAAAACGTTTTATCTCTTTTGAATATTGATAAAAACAGCTACTTTCAACTTATAGGTAGAGTGGTTCACTTTCCATGTCAGGGCGGTACAACCAATGTAAAACTAGAAAAATGTTATTTTATCATAAATGTCTTTATTCTGTTTAAAATGTATATGTATGAAGTTGTTAGCAAGAACAAAAAGCTAATGCTAGTGTCCTAGTAGATGCCTGTTTAATTGTTGGAATGCATTAACATTGTTAACAGCATTCCAACAACACGGTACCCCATTTCTAGATCGCAAGTTCAGCCACATTTTTTACACTACAGACACAATTTTTACAGGATCTGTTCTTCAACTCATCCTTCCTCTCATTTATTAATATCGGAGCAATAGGAGCTACGGTTATGGGAGTTTTGAGGATTTCCTGTTTAATCTCCATGAGAATGCTGAAAGGACACAGGTGTTTCTGATTAAGCTAATTAGTGATGTTGATAAACACAGAGAATCACAGACATGCACTCCTCTCCCTCTATCTCTGTATGTCTCTCTCTCTCTCTCTCTCATACAGTCATTCAGGTCTTAGAGATTAGAGGACTCCCCCCCCCCACCCACCCCATTTTAAAGTAAAGGCCCAACAAAATGAATTCTAACTGACATGCTTGTGATGAAGCCTGTCATTTAATAACCTGTTTATGTTTATCTAACATTATGATTATGTCTCCTCTCCCCTCCCCCCCTGCACACACCCCATTTCAAAATAAAAGCCCCAAAGAGTGAATTCTAACTGAAATGTTTGTGATGAAGCCTGTCATTTAATAAACTCTGTTTGTGTGTCAAATATTAAGATTATGTCTCCTCTCCCCCACCCAGTCCCACCCTTTCAAAATAAAAGCCTCATGGATTAACTGTATTTGAACGTTAAGCTCAAAATTAGGCTTTTTTGTTGAAATAATGAATGCTCTTACTAATACTGCGACAACTACTGCTACTAATATTTCTAGTATCACTACTACTACTACTGCTACTACTACTACTTCAACTTTTGCTGTTGCTACTATTACTACTACTACTGCTATTACTGATACATCACTATTATTACTACCACTACTGCTATTACTACCACTACTATTATTACTTATACCACAACTGCTACTACTGCTATTCCTGCTACTACTACAGCTATTAGTACGACTGCTACTAGTACTACTACTACTTCAAAAACTGACTTTACTATTACTACTACTTCTTCTACTACTAGTACTGTTATATTAAATACTACGACCACTACTACAGCTATTACTACAACTACTGATACTACTTCTACTACTTCTTCTTCTAATTACTAATACTTCTACTACTACTAATACTTCGACTACAAGTTCTACTACTACTGCTACTACAAATATCACTACTGCTACAACTAGTACTTATTCAAATGCTACTATTACTTCTACTGCTAATAATACTTCTACTACAACTTCTACTACTACTACTAAAATGAATATCACTACCGCTGAATTTTTTTTAAGCTACAGAAACCGTTCGAATATCAAAATGTTCAGCTCTTTCAGGAGAGGTGTGATATGACTTCATATTTGTAATCTTTCAACTTTTTGAATTATTAAGCTTTTTGCAATATTTTTTAAATTGGATATCTATTTTCAGCAATGTTTTTGCGATTCATTTCAGCTTTCAGCATTCCAACGCATTTTCAGCAGGAAATGCATTTTCTCGTTGTTGGAATGCTGTTAAGCATTGTTATCCTAATCTTTATTCTTCTTTTTATTATTATATTTCTTCCGTCCCACCTCTTCTGCTCCTTCATATTTTAAGCTACAGAAACCGTTCAACTATCAAAATGTTCAGCTCTTTAATGACATTTATGCTATGACTTTTCATATTTCTATCTCTTATGCTTCATGAATTATTAAGCTTTTTGCAATTTTTATTTTGAATGGGATTTCAATGGAGAAAATGTTCAAATCCTCTTAAACTTCCAAATCCTTCAACTTCCTCATATTTTCAGCTAGACACCATTTCAACTTTAAAATGTTGAGAAAACCCTGATCTATTGCCACATTATTCAGCATTTTTATATCTTTTACACTTTCTGAACTGCAGCAATTTAACTTTTATGATTTTTCAGTCCTTTTCTGACTTTATAATGGGTGTGTATTGCGCAGCTTAGAGTGCGTGATGTCACCGCTAGAGTGAAGAGCAGCTTGAGATTCTTGTGAAAAAGACATTTGTCTTTTGCCACTGTGTCCACAATCTTCACTCTTCATGCATAATTTCTGGATGTAGAAGTAGCTAATCTTGTCCTTGTCGTAGACAAATGACTGTGGAATCCCACAGATTTACACATTTGGCACAGAAGCCTGTAATTGAGAGGAAAACCAACTTTCTGCTCCATGGAGACCAATGTTAAATTTTGCTTCAAAAACATCTTCCACGGAACACGGTACCCCATTTCTAGATCGCCAGTTCAGCCACATTTTTTACACTACAGACACAATTTTTACAGGATCTGTTCTTCAACTCATCCTTCCTCTCATTTATTAATATCGGAGCAATAGGAGCTACGGTTATGGGAGTTTTGTGGATTTGTTTGAGAGGTGTTTCCCTGTTTTATCTCCATTAAAAGGCTGCAACGTCACAGGTGTTTCTGATTGAGCTAATTCGTGATGTTGATAAACACAGACTCACAGACACACATACACTCCTCTCTCTCTGTGTGTGTCTCTCTCTCTCTCTCTCTCTGTGTGTCTCTCATACAGTCATTCAGGTCTTACAGCTTTTTACAGGACTCCCCCCCACACACTCCATTTTAAAATAAAAGCCCCACAGAATGAATTCTAACTGAAATGCTTACGATGAAGCCTGACATTTAATAACCTGCTTGTGTTTATCTAACATTATAAGTCCATCTCCCCCCCCCCAACACCCCATTTCAAAATAAAAGCCCACAGAGTGAATTCTAACTGGAATGCTTGTGATGAAGCCTGTCATTTAATAACCTCCGTTTGTGTGTTTCATACTTTCTGATTCTATCTCCTCCTCCCCCTCTCTCCCCCACCCAGCCCCACCCTTTCAAAATAAAAGCCCTATGGATTAACTTTATTTAAACGTTACGCTCAAAATTAGGCTTTTTTGTTGAAATAATGAATGCTCTTACTAATACTGCGACAATTACTACTACTGCTGCTAATATTTATAGTATTACTACTACTGCTGCTACTACTACTACTACTACTACTTCAACTTTTGCTGTTGCTACTATTACTACTGCTATTACTGCTACCATCGATATTATTACTACCACTACTACTATTACTTGTACTACAACTGCTATTCATGCTACTACCAGTACTATTACTACAGCTATTAGTACGACTGCTACTAGTACTACTACTACTGCTATTACTGCTACTTCAAATACTGTATTTACTATTACTACTAATACTACTGCTACTACTGTTATATTAAATACTACGACCACTACTACAGCTATTACTATGACTACTGATACTACTACTTCTACTACTTCTTCTAATTACTAATACTTCGACTACTAATGATACTTCTACTACAACTACAACTTCTACTCATACTACTCCTACAAATATCACTACTGCTACTACTAGTACTTATTCTAATGCCAGTAATACTTCTACTACAACTACAACTTCTAGTACTACTACAAATATCACTATTGTTGACATTTTTTAAGCTACAGAAACCGTTCGAATATCAAAAAGTTCAGCTCTTTCAGGAGAGGTGTGATATGAATTTTCATATTTGTAATCTTTAAATTCTTTGAAATATTAAGCTATTTGCAATTTTCTTTTGAATGGGATCTCTATGGAGAAAATCTTCAAATCCTGTTAAACTTCTTCAACTTTCAAAGCCTTCTTATACTTTCAGCTACATATGACTTCATATTTGTAATCTTTCAACTTTTTGAATTATTAAGCTTTTTGCAATTTTTTTTAAATTGGATATCTATTTTCAGCAATGTTTTTGAGATTCATTTCAGCTTTCAGCATTCCAACGCATTTTCAGCAGGAAATGCATTTTCTAGTTTTTATATTTCTTCCGTACGTTTTTTCAAACTCTTCTGCTCCTTCATATTTTAGGCTACAGAAACCGTTCAAATATCAAAATGTTCAGCTCTTTCAGGAGAGGGATGATATGACTTTTCATAATTATAATCTTTAAACTTTTTGAATTATTAAGCTTTTTGCACATTTTTCTTTGAATGGGTTTCAATGGAGAAAATGTTCAAATCCTCTTCATCTTTCAAATCCTTCTACTTCCTCATACTTTCAGCTACAGACACCATTTCAACTTTCAAATGTTGAGAAACCCCTGTGCTATTGCCACATCATTCAGCTTTTTGATATCTTTTACACTTTTTGAACTGCAGCAATTTAACTTTTATGATTTTTCAGTCCTTTTCTGACTTTATAATGGGTGTGTATTGCGCAGCTTAGAGTGCGTGATGTCACCGCTAGAGTGAAGAGCAGCTTGAGATTCTTGTGAAAAAAACATTTGTCTTTTGCCACTGTGTCCACAATCTTCACTCTTCATGCATAATTTCTGGATGTAGAAGTAGCTAATCTTGTCCTTGTTGTAGACAAATGACTGTGGAATCCCACAGATTTACACATTTGGCACAGAAGCCTGTAATTGAGAGGAAAACCAACTTTCTGCTCCATAGAGACCAATGTTAAATTTTGCTTCAAAAACATCTTCCACAGAACACGGTACCCCATTTCTAGATCGCCAGTTCAGCCACATTTTTTACACTACAGACACAATTTTTACAGGATCTGTTCTTCAACTCATCCTTCCTCTCATTTATTAATATCGGAGCAATAGGAGCTACGGTTATGGGAGTTTTGAGGATTTGTTTGAGAGGTGTTTCTCTGTTTTATCTCCATTAAAAGGCTGCAACGTCACAGGTGTTTCTGATTGAGCTAATTAGTGATGTTGATAAACACACAGACTCACAGACACACATACACTCCTCTCTCTCTGTGTGTCTCTCTCTCTCTCTCTCTCTCTCTCTCTCTGTGTCTCTCTCTCATACAGTCATTCATGTTCTTAGAGTTTTATACAGGACTAACCCCCCCCACACACACACCCCATTTTAAAATAAAAGCCCCACAGAATGAATTCTAACTGAAATGCTTATGATGAAGCCTGACATTTATTAATAACCTGTTTGCGTTTATCTAACATTATGAGTCCATCTCCTCTCCCCTCCCCCCACACCCCATTTCAAAATAAAAGCCCCCAGAGTGAAATATAACTGAAATGCTTGTGATGAAGCATTTAATAACCTGTTTGTGTGTCAAACATTATGATTATGTCTCCTCTCCCCCTTTCTCCCCCACCCAGCCCCACCCTTTCAAAAATAAAAGCCCCATGGATGAACTGAATTTAAACGTTAAGCTCAAGATTTGGCTTTTTTGTTGAAAAACTTAATGCTCTGACCAATACTGCGACAACTACTACTGCTGCTGCTAATATAGTATTACTACTACTACTACTACTGCTACTACTTCTACCATAACTTTTGCTGTTGCTATTATTACTACTGCTATTACTGCTACCATCGATATTATTTCACCACCATTGCTATTACTACCACGACTACTATTACTTATACTACAAGTAGTATTACTACTACGGCTATTAGTACAACTGCTACTAGTACTACTACTACTGCTACTTCTACTGCCATTACTATTACTACTATAACTACTTCTACTACTACTACTACTATTATATTAAATACTACGACCAATACTACAGCTATTACTACGACTACTGATACTACTACTTCTACTACTTCTTCTAATTACCAATACTTCTACTACTACTAATACTTCTACTACAACTACAACTTCTACTACTACAAATATTACTACAGGACTTTTCCCTTTCAAAATGTTCAGCTTTTTCAGGAGAGGGGTGCTTTGACTTTTCATATTTGTAATCTTTTAACTTTTTGAATTATTAAGCTTTTTGCAATTTTCTGTTGAATGGGATCTCTGTGGAGAAAATCTTCAAATCCTGTTAAACTTCTTCAACTTTCAAAGCCTTCTCATACTTTCAGCTACAGACACCATAGTTAGACATTTTAACTAGAAGGGTTTTCAGCAGTGCAGTTTAAATGCTTTCGGGCTTCAACATTTTTCAGATGGGTAGTCTCCCATTTCTTAATTTTCAGCAATTATTTTACAATTAATTTCAGCTTTCAGCATTCCAACGCATTTTCAGCAGGAAATGCATTTTCTAGTTTGAAATAAGTTGCAAATGTCAGGTGGTGCAACCAGTAAGGCATGTGGTGCAACTGCAGAGAATGTTGCTCTATGATATTATATTCAAAGCTCTGACATTATATAAAAACAATTCTAAAGTTTAACAGTGTTAAGTTAACGATATTATACACTTTCAAACTATTTTTCATGACATTAATGAATATTGTTTAACTATTAAGGATGCCACTGTCAGGTAAAGCAAAACCAGCACGACGCAGGGAGCAGACAACAAGTCGTGTATGGAGTGTGTGCAAAACGCTGCTACAATGAGGTAGAAGCTGCAACACGCAGGAAGCGACTGTGATTTTGCCTGTTCCAGTTATGTGCTAAACATGATTACTATGAAATATTTACTTCTTTTACTTAAAAAGAGACTGTTAACTAAAAGCATGTTGTTGTATTTGAAACAAAAATGCAAATTGTCTGCATATTTGCTGTGATTACTAATATTGTCAGGTGGCACAACTGATAAATGTCATGGTGGTGCGACCAGGTAAAATATTAATTTAAAGCAATAAATAATAGGTTAAAATGAATTTTTTTTTTGCTTGATATGATGTGAAGAACTATTGTATTGAATGTATTCATTTGAATATTTGTATTATTATGTTTACATGTTTAAATGTAAAATCAAAAGTTAAATATACTAAATACCTGCCAAGAGAACGCAATTATGATAAAACACAACCACAAAATACGGTGTGTTAGACACAGTAGACACTCTAAGGGATACTTGTCAGAAATTTCAGTTTGAATAAATATTAGGAAAATATATATTTTTATAAATATGTGGTTGCGCCACCTGACATTTTTTAGCCTGTGAAGTTAAAAAATACTGTTAAAAACTATTTAAAATACTGTGAAAAGTTGGTTCACAACTTAGACTCGTTTCACCACATTTTTCCAGACACAAAAATATGCATTACATCCATTTTGAAGATAATTTTTTAAATTACCTTTTTAGAAGCCTCATTTGTCAATGACTGATGTATATGTAATCAAGGCATCGTTGACTTAATAATTGTTAATAGTTGTTTAAAACATGTAATAATAACAATAAATAACCACAAAGAAATAAGAATGAAATGAATATGATTGTCTGATTTATGTTTGTTTTTTGTTCAAAAAATCGAAGAAAACACTTTGAATCTGTAGACTACTGCCTAATAGTCTTATTATTGCCATTTGATGACAATTGCTCATATACTGTAAGCCTAAATAAGTATATTTATTATTTTGAACAAAGGTTAAATGTTATTTCACAAGTTTCAAAAAGTGCCCCCAATTTTTTGGAAATGCCCTGGATCTCAGTCAGTGGGGGCAAAAATTGCACCCAAAAAATATGTAAATTTCCTACCCTGCTTGAGATGTACCCAGAGTCTGAACACGAGAAATATCGAATAACTTCAGACAGATCCTTTAAAGAATAATATATGAATAATATAATAATACATTTTAAACTGAAAACCTTTCAACTAAATACTAAAGATGAAATAAGAAGCATTAGAGAACATATTATTTAAATTAAATAGTGAATCAAACCTGCTTTATTCTCAGTTAGCTGGATCTCTATTAATAATAATAATAACAATGACAACTAGTTAATCTAACAGTCTCAGTGTGAGGATCTTTTGCAGGCTGTTGACATTTACAGAAGAGGTCAGAAACATTCATGACCTTTAAGAACTACACCACAGAGTGTGTGTGTGTGTGTGTGTGTGTCTGGTGATGGATCAGTTCAGAGGGTTAAAGTGCAGCGTGACTTTGTTTAATAAACAGTTATGGTTATAATACATATATTGTTATATTATTATATGTATATGTAATATATCATTCGACACGTTTTGGTTGTTTTTAACCCAGAATGTCTTATTTAAACAGACATGTTTTACAGTCTGTTCGTGAGTCCAACAGCTTGTTTAATGACATAAAGTTTCGGAGCAATGTGTGTGTGCCGATGTTACCAAACGATCATAACTATCTATGAAAGTCTATTTATTAACAGACAGTTCCACTACATGTGCTCGCCCACGTACACTTCCCCGTTAAAGTGCAGTATTTCATCGGGAGGTCTGGTGTGATGTTTCGTCACCTTGTCCCAGCTCAGCCACCGCCGCACCGCCTCGTCCAGCTGCGGGTCTCCGGTGCTGGTCGCTCCGTGGTCCCCCATCGCTGAGAGAGGCCGGACCAGCTAACACTGCAGCATAAAGCTGCTAACGGCCAGCACGCTGAAGTGATAACGGGCTCCTGAATCTCACATACATCTCTAACGGAGCTCAACTCTCCGACTCTCAAGTGAGGGCCATTAACGTCACACACAGCGAGGCTAATGCTAGCTATAGGCTAATTTTAGCTAGAGGCTAAGTCACATAGCAGCCAGCTAAGTCACGTGCTAACCGATAATATTACTCGGTAAAGTTCGGAAATATTAACTTAAGTTACAGAAACACCGTTAAGACCCGAGGAGGCGACAAAACAGAACTTCCGGTCTATTTTCAAAATAAAAGTCAGTTTAATTGTGCAAATTTTTTTTTTTTTACTTGTAACGCATTTTAACCACAGACTGTATATAAGAAGTGGACGTAACGTCACTCATTGGTTTGTGGACTGCTGTTTTGAAGCCTTCAGTTTGGCGTTTTGTCCTTTGCCATCTTGTTTGTTTTGCAACCAGTGAACAGGAAGTGACCATATTTGGATGGAGAGACGCCATTAACGTATCTGGTAGAGACCTGTCAATCACTGTGTAGCCCCGCCCTAAAGCATCCCCTGCTTTATGGTCTGTTTGACTCTGAATGGACCATAATGTACTAAATGAACATCATGCTGTATTGAAGAAGACTTGAAACTAGAGATTGAGACCATAAACTCATGTTTACAATGTTTACTGAGGTAATAAATCAAGAGAGAAGTAGAGTCATTTTCTCATAGACTTCTATACAACCAGAGTCGCCGCCCCCTGGTGGACACTAGAGAGAATGCAGCTTTAACACGTGAAGAACCGGAGGTTGTCTCATGATTTTAACATAATATATTATACTTTTAAGACACTGAGGTCCACATTCATTAATATTGCTGTCCACATGGAGACAACAGAACTAAGATGTAAACACGACATGGACGGACACAAAGGATTGTAACACAATGAGGTGACTTCATGATGTGATTTGGTACAAATTCAAAGTATTTTTAATAAGTAAAAAGACAACGTTAAATCTGTATCTTAAAGATATTTAAAGCTACGAATTCAGAGGCGCGTTTTAAAGGTAGTTTGTACACTTCAAAGGTTAAGGCCTTTTTTCATGTAAATCAGATAAAGTCAGTTTCTACGGTGACGATCCTCCGCCGTCCCGCTCGGTTTTATCTGTTTGTCCGTCCGTCAGCAGACAGTGGAACCGGTCCCTGAATGCGTCCAGCAGCTGAGGGACGGTCTCCTCCACGCAGACGTCTCTCTGCAGCTCGGCGCTCAGTGACGTCACTCCTTTACCCATGATGCCGCACGGCACGATATGGCCGAACCACGACATGTCGGTGTTACAGTTCAAAGCCAAGCCGTGAGACGTGACGTAGCGACCGCAGTGGATTCCTACGAGGACGCAATGAGGAGACGACAACTCAGACAACAGATCGCTGTGAGGCAGTCTGACGTTTACATATTTAATGAATGCGACAGACAGAAGTTGAGGAAAAGAAGGGTCTCTGTGTCGTCGTACCGACGGCACAGATCTTGTTGTCTCCGACCCAGACACCGGTGTGAGGAGACGTGGACGCGTCGATACCAAACCTGCTGCAGACGGAGATGATGGTTTTCTCCAGTTCACTGACGTACCAGCGGACGCTCTGAGGGATCAGATCACAAGTCAACATGGTAACACACGCCAACAAATGCTAACACACGTTATCATACGTTATCACACGCTAACACACGTTATCACACGCTAACACACGTTATCACACGCTAACACACGTTATCACACGTTATCACACGCTAACGCACGTTATCACACGCTAACGCACGTTATCACACGCTAACGCACGTTATCACACGCTAACACACGTTATCACACGCTACCACACGCTAACACACGTTATCAAACGCTAACACACGTTATCACACGCTAACACACGTTATCAAACGCTAACACACGTTATCAAACGCTAACACACGTTATCACACACTAACACACGTTATCACACGCTAGCATACGTTATCACATGCTAACACACGTTATCAAACGCTAACACACGTTATCACACCCTAACACGTTATCACACGTTATCACACGCTAACACACATTGTCAAACGTTATTACACGCCAACACACACTAACACACGTTGTCACATGTTATCACACGTTATCAAACGCTAACACACGCTAACACACATTATCACATGCTAACACACGTTATCACACGCTAACACACGTTATCAAACGCTAACACACGTTATCAAACGCTAACACACGTTATCACACGCTAACACACGTTATCACACGCTAGCATACGTTATCACACGCTAGCATACGTTAACACACGCTATCACACGTTATCACACGCTATCACACGCTAACACACGCTAGCATACGCTAACACACGCTAGCATACGCTAACACACGTTATCACACCCTAACACACGTTATCACACGTTATCACACGCTAACACACGTTATCACACGCTAACACACATTATCAAACGTTATCACACGCTAACACACACTAACACACACTAACACACGTTATCACACGTTATCACACGTTATCAAATGCTAACACGTTATCACACGTTATCGCACGCTAATACATTATCAAACATTATTACACGCTAAAACACGTTGAACTTCATCAAACCCAGCACGGATGGACCCGCTCTCACCTTCTTGAAGCTGTCCAGGTGGAGGATCGGGTAGCAGACCAGCTGACCCGGTCCGTGGAAGGTGATGAGTCCTCCTCGGTTGGTGCGGTGCACGTCGGCCCCCAGCAGGCGGAGGCGGTCCAGCAGGGGGGCCGGGTAGGGTTTGTGGCGGATCCCGGTGGTGTAGACCGGAGGGTGCTGACACAGCAGGAGAGCGTGAGCCGGACCGGACCGGTGCCGGTTCACGTAGACCTGCTGCAGCCTCAAAGCCTCCTGGTAGGAGACCAGGCCCAAACGAACCACCTCCACCGTAGGTCTGCCGCCCTGCATCCAGGACTTGAACCAGACCTGCAGACCGGGACTGGAAGTGGCATTAACACACAAAGCAGCAGGTAAGTCAGGTGTGTCATCGTGGTTTTCATGGTCCTGAGGAGCTTTTAGTGACACGAGGTCACCAGCTAGAGGACTGAGGGTCCAAAACAGAAAGAGATTCAACTCCATTCGAATTAATGTTCTGAGATCAAACCTTCAATGTAGTGAATAGACTCAGAGGGGCTCTTCAAAGGGTTCTTATGTATTCAGTAGGTAGAGATGGATTACAATATCCTATAATATTATAAATATAACTGATTATCTGCAGTTTAACTGGTGAAAAGAGCCACAATATACCCAATAGATTAATGAATAACTTTATTTAGGAATTTCCACAACTTGTTTTCATGTTATTTGGTTTAATTTTTACTTCTAATAATGAATCATCTCTCAAAATACTTAAATACTGTTTATTACGATCAATTAATTCATCAATGAATTCACAGAGAAATGCATCATTTTAAAGTTTACAGGTAAATATATTAAATATTGAGTTATTTAACCTGTCTCACTTCACGTGTTTATTTAACCTGTCTCACTT